>NC_140823.1:3547500-3677500 GCF_050613455.1 Vespa mandarinia
CCCTCGCCCCCCCCCCACCCCCTTCTCCCCCTCTCCCCTCGACGACGACTGCAATGTTTTTGTTCCCTTCTAGCAACACGAACTCGCGGACGCTCACTCGTATTCGTTCGTTCGCGCAAGTATTCAACTTCGCGAGAAGGAGATGATTAAAAAACCCGACTGTCTCACTATTTACGTTTTCCTAACCATTGCTGATTCTTTCGAGAACGGAAGGGGATGAAAAATTCATACCGATGTCGATATAAGTCGAGTTTGAGATTTATCTCAAAAGAAATATGATATTAACGAAATATTTTTGTTTGGTTAGATTTATACAATTTAGATAGAATTTTATATGTTCATCGATTTATTATACTTTATAATTTATTCCAATATGAAAGGGGAAAAAGGTATGAGTTGTGGGGGATTAAGAAGGTAGATCTCTCTCCGTTCTCGGGGAGTGGTAGGGGGCTCGCTCGGAGAAATTCATTCATACGTTCCTACATAATTCGATATACATAGATGCGCATAAAATGAACACCGAGGGGTAAGAAAGATAGTGAAATCGAACGGAGTCCCATGTACGTATGTGCATGCATGTATTCCTGCATAAGTATAGGCTCGATCGCGTACCACAGTATTCCATCGACTGGTTGGATTCAAAAATGTAGGAACGAGGAAGAGGAAATGGAAAGAGAGGGAGGAGGAAGAGGTAAAGGAAAAAGGGGGAATTCTCGTATAAAAATATCCCATAAAAGATACTTTGAATTTTATATTTTCTCGAAACGGTCAACATTTAAATGAGATGGCCAAGCTATCGATCGATCGAGTCGAAACTGCCTTCGCAGTCTTCTCCTTTGACCGAATATCGAAGAGATGAAATCTTATCAAGAGGGTAACTCGAAAATGAGATGCCCGCGAATTGTGCGAAGGGTCACCCGCGAAATGAACATTCATGAATATTGTCCCTTAAAATGTTCAACATTGTACTCTCCCTTTCGAAAAATATTCGTCGAAGAATTTAAGAATCAAATACCCTAAACCGTGAATAAATATTTTTCGATTGTTCCTTTGTAATACACCTTTCATTGGGATATTTCAATCGACCATTGATTGTAAATAATCAATTAATATTACGATAGATTCTCACGAGACATATAATTTTCTTGATTTTTTTTACACGAAAATAAAGTCTCGATACGCATCGAAATATCGAACTTTTTTTTCGATAATCAATGATATGTCCGGCATTACGTCCTTTTATTCGTCTCAGCTTTGAACACGTTTTTCGAAGGACCAACATATGAGTGTGCATGATCGAAACATCATACGCGTCATTCATTCCGGCCTTTAAAGCACGTATCACCTCTCTCGTCCCTACTTCTGTCCAACCATTTTCAGCCCCCCGTTTTCATCTCTATCGTTAGGGACATTGATAATATTTGAAAAAGATACATTTCCATAGTATCCCGAGTATACGTAAGAGTATACATATCGTATTTGTAATAAAACGAAGATAACGAAAATATCTATTTGTTAATAATCTCGTCTGCTATAGGATACGAATCTCATCATTCGTAATATCAAAACAAAGGGATAAAAAAGAAAGAATATTATTGTCCTAGATTTTTCAAAAACGCGTTTACATATTCGATCTTGTAAAAGACGAATGTGAAGATTAAACGAGATTAAAAAAAAGAAAAAAAAAAAGAAAGAAAAGGATAAAAGATAAAAGTGACAATAAGAAAGTACGAAATGACTAAAACGAAAACGAAAGAAAGAGGGGAAAGAGGTAGAGAGATGGATAAAGGAGACACGGTCGAGGGAGCAAGGACGAAAGCCGTGGAGGAAAAGGGTCGGCGCTTTTCCAATAATCTCCGCAGCAAAACGCGATTTATACGAAACGGTAAACTTAATAACGCAATTTCGCGGAGGACACGCGGCGCTGTCGGCATCGAGCAATTTAAATAAACAAATTATAAATATTCGCCCGCGCAAAACCACCTCAGCATGAATAATCATTACGTCGTAGAGAGATAGGAGGCAAGGCACTGGGCCGATTCGATTGATTAAATTTTTAATAATTCATTTGCATTCGACCGCGCGCATACCACCGTTCCACCCCCTGTGTCCCTATACCCCTTCACCCCTTTCCTCCTATCACCACCAACTTCTCTTCCTCCTTCTCCTCCTCCGATTCGCCACGCTTCTCCGTGGACTTCGTTCTCTCTCTTTCTCTCTCTCTCTCTCTCTCTCTCTCTCACTCACTCTCTCCCTCTACCTCTACCTCTCGATCTCTTTCTCTCTTTCTCTACGCCGCGTGTACCTTCTCTGCCTCTTTAATATATTTTTAAATTACATTTTTAATTAACGCCATAAATGAATTATCGATTGTTTCGCTCTTAACCGTGGCTGGAAGCGCTGGGTTTATTACTAATGCGACCCGAACGAGTTCTCTCGTTGCATCGAAACAAATTTCCGGAGAGAATCGAAGAAATACGCGGTAAGTTTTTTCCTTCAAAAGCCCGATCCGTGAGGATCAATTTTTATCGTGATACCGGAACGATTGGAGTATAAGGTTGTTCATTAGGTTGTTGTCTAAGTACCGTTCACCGATCAGGCTCGATTAGACTATGACTTTTCAAGCGAGTATGTCAAGATTTTTAGATACCTTCGCGACGAGAAGGAAAGGCTAGGTTTGGCTTTCCCTAGTCTGGATAACGAGCAAAGTTACACTTAGTTAACGCTACTCAGTTGATTACCTTTCCAATCGACACGATGTTTGCAATCAGCCAGGTTTGATTAGGTTGGTTACAGTCTCTCGAACTCTGCGTGCACGTCCAAACGTATAAAACTTCCCTTTTTCCACGGGAACTTTCGCGTAAATAGGGAGAGAACATTCCACGGCTGGGATCGTATAAAATTGGAAATAATCAAATAGGTTTAACGGCATCTTGTTTTACTCGTTGAATCGTAGGAAGGATTTGCGGACAGTTCCTTCTAAATAATTTATTAGCTTCATCGACCGTGTAACTGTTGCACAAAGTTTCGATAAAACCTAAATTTTTATTTTAGTTTCTTTGTTGAACTTAAAAAAGAGTATTTACCTCTACTCTCAAGCGTGTCCATAATTAATCAAAATAATGACGAAAGTCTCGATCATCGTAAAGTGCTTTTTGCATGATTACCGACACGAAAAATGATTGTGCAACGATTTTTTAATGGCTAAAGGTAGAATATATGCATCGTATCGATTTACGAACGAATTTTCATACACCTGACTTCCACGTACTACATGCGTTTTACGGATTGATATCACTCCTATTAATGTACATCTTTCACAATATCAACACAGTTTTCATCGGACGCATACACAATCTGGCGCGGCCAAATTTGGCAAATATTTTAATACCGTTTCATCGATCTGAATTATTACACGACACCGGCATTCGTCGAGGTCGATTTAAGGCACTGAAAGATTCATTCGATATCACGCGACGGTACTGTTTCGATCTGTCCGTCTACGAGTTAGAACGATCTACCATTACGAAGAATTTATTTAATCTTGTCCTAAAAGTTGAGTTATTTTGAGTGATCACAAACAAAGATGATCTTCGAAATATTATCCTTTTTGCTAAAGGATGAAATTACTTTTAAGTAGATTTTAGTATCAAGTAGAAAAAAATGACAATCATAAAATTAAAAATTAATTTAAGGTGCATGCAGGCAAACAAATATTTTCTATATAAGGAAAGGAGATTTCTTCGTTCGTGAATTGAAACGAAATCATCGACGTATGAACACGTGCCCACACACATACACACATACACAGATATATATATATATATATGTATTTTATATAATATGTATATATATGTATATATGTACTAAAAGGTTATCGCGTGCGAATAGGGAGAACGTAGGATCGAAATCCGAATCTCATAACTTCCGGTCCGACGGCGGTCGACTCAATATTCAAGATGACCATCGGACGGGTCGGATGTGACGTCATGCTTCGTCGCCGCCTCAAGCCATATTAGATCGAGGAGTTTCATATTGCTTCACAGTGAACTCGAGATCTCGTCGACTAGGAGTTTATCTATGGTTCAGCTCGTCTCGTAATAATGTTCATTGGAGACGAGAATCGTCACTGGCTACCACCGTCGTCTTCTTCCTCATCGTCCTCGCAGTCCTCGTCGTCCTCGTCGTCGTCGTCGTCGTCGTCCTTGTCATCCTACTGGACACTACGACCATCCACCTACCTACCTACCTACCTACCTACCTACCTACCTACCTTATTCTTCCTTCCTTCCTTCCTTCCTCTATCTTCCTTCACTATCCATCTGAGATAGTGGAGGACTACCTTCGTCGTCCTTTCGTGTTCAGAACGTAGACATTAATGACATCGATTGTGAAGAAGTTCCTCGTCCCAAACCTACAAACAGTAAGACCCTTCGATTCTCTTTGCTCTGATTTTACTCTCCTGTTTTCGGATCACAATGGTTCCTTTCGATAAACAACTCTGCGATGTTACGGACACATCGATTTTGCCAACAAAGAAGAATGGATTTATAAGCGTAGACATTGATAGAAACGAGAAGGGTGATCTTCAATCGAACTATGTCGGAAAATCGTGTAAATATTTTCTGTGACCACATGAATGTTTCCACGTTCTGTCTTACCCTGTAAGTAGATTCACTTTATTTCGCTCTGACAATATATCGTATCATTCGTTGTAATTTATTTAAGGATAAGATCTCATGTCAAATTGAATATCTTTTTTTTCTTTCTTTTTTTTTTTCTTTTTTTCTTTTTTTCTTTTATTAAAAATAATCATTTAAAATCCATATAATAGCAATCGAGTTGTACCATTTCTAATACAATAATTTTATTTATGCGCTTTATTATCCGTCATGAAGCTTAAACGTTACAATTATTCTTACAGAATTGATTCGATCTATTTTATTCTTGAAAAAAAAAAATGATTTATCATTGAGAAATATCACCTTTTAATAGATTAATGTGACTTTGAAAAAAGATACTTTTGTAGCCATTCGCGTTAATCCGAGCATTCGTAAAAGTACTTAACTTCAATCGACGTTTCAACGATCTCCCCTTTCAAAGGTAGATACGAGTAAAGAACGAACGAGCAGCTTCGAACACGGGTCGGTACTTCGGTGCAGGCGCACCGAAGAAAACTGACCTGCCTCGAAAGTGGCCCCAGGCGACAGTTTTTTGTCCGCATTCCGGGCAAGGCCGCAAGCGTGGCCTCAAGCCGATTCCAAGAATCTATCTAGGTCAGTGGCACGGCGTTTCTACGAAGTATTCCAAAGAAATTCGTTAAAGTTACTTCTTTGAACGGTGCAACATTCCTATCTTTTTCCACGTCGATGTCGGTATATTATATTTAATATATTCAAAAATGATAAAAAAAGAAAGGTACGTTCTCTTTGATAGAATCGTCAAGGAAAAACAAGAAATATTTTCCATCCTATTTTGTTACGTTCACAAAGCTTTTTTAATCAATTTTCTTATTAACATTTCATCATATATATATATATATTTTTTATTTTTTTTATTTTCAAGATAAGTGTAAGTTATGATAAGTACTTCATTGACTCTTACGATTCTATTATATATATATATATATATATATATATATATATCAAAATGAATATAGCGTGACAAACATGTTGTAAGAAACATCAAAGGGTTTAAAGAAAAAAAAGAAAAATTGTATCCAAAGGTAAGATCGACAAAAAAGAAAAGAAAAAGAAGAAGAAGGTCAAGGGTCGAATCTTAAAGTTATTAATATTCTTAGAGCCTAAAGACGAATGAAGAATCGTCGTACGTAGCGAGATAGATGTAGCAATCGTTAGCTACGAGCCGTCGGGCCGTCGTCGTTTTGAAATTCCTTTGGAGTTTTACGGTGCGCGCCGGCGCTCGGCCGTTCGCTCGCGAGTTGTTCGTCGAACGAACGGATGGACAGACGGGCGGCAGTGCACACCCGAAAAAAAAATCATTTGCACGGTAATTCGAAGCCTGGATTTCAGTCGATAAAAGGATGCACACACGCCGCGGCGCATACAGAGGGAAGAAACAAATGAACAAATTCGCGTTTCAGAATAATGCCCGGCAATCCCATCTACCCGCCTCTCTACTATCCCTCCCTCCCTCTTCAGTCCTCTCACCGTCCTCTCTAACTCTCTCTCTCTCCCTCTCTATCTCTCTTTCTAACGCGTACACTTCGTACTCGGTGGCCGCAAGCCCCTCGCCGTCCGAGCGAGCCGTCTATCTCTATCTCTCTTGCATTCCCACTCGTTCGACGTCTCTCTCCCTTTCTCTCTCTCTGGTCCTCAATCTCCATCTCACTCGCACCCGCGACTCGATGCGCGACCGTAGCTATTCCCCGCCTGCACCACCGCACAGAGCCGCGCAACTCCACAACCCTACTTTTTTCATTCCGTCCTATCAATTGATCAGGTTTTAAATTTCCGCGTCCATCCGAGCCGCGCCTGCTCCTCCACCACCTTCTACGTCTCCTCCTCCACCTCCTCCTCCACCTCCTCCTCCTCCTCGTCTCACCATCGCCTCCACCCAAACCACCCACCTACCCACCGATCAACCTCTCTTCTTCCGCCTCGTGCGTCTCTCGTCGTCCATGCACCTCCACCAGCACCACCATCACCATCACTATCACCAACACTACTACGACCACCACCACCACCACCAACACCACCATCACCTAGCAATCGTATCGCCCGATCTTCGCTCTCTCTCTCTTTCTCTATTTCTCTCTTTCTCTCGCTCTCTCTCTCTCTCTCTCTCTCTCTCTCTTTCTCTCTCTCTCTCTCACTTGCTCCGGCACGCTCTCTTACTCTCTGTTTAATTAAAGGGACACATTAAATTATTTTTTCAATTGAACCCTCCATTGTTACTCGCAGACTGCTGATTCTATCCAATCGTTCTCTTTTCTACCCCCTTTTACCGCTCGCTACTCCAACCTCCCCCTCCCCTCCCCCCGTTCGATGCTGCGAATTCTTTTTCCTCCTTTTTTTTCCGTTAGCGTTAGAAGCTTTGTCCGGCTACGCCTGCGCCCTTGTGTACGACTCGTACGCGAGAGCGTAAATATTCCCGGCGACCAACGGTGCCCGAATTGATGGTGGGTGGCTTTTTCGGGGGGTGGCTCGACTAGGAGTCCACGAGGGGTGCCGAGACAAAAGGGGAGCGATTTTCTATTAATTGGGAAATAGCAAAATGCGCGGACTATCGAGCACCTTGATGGCCACGGCCGGTGGCGTGCGTCGAAAGAGTAGGAGGAACGGACCCTCCCTCCTACAACCCCTTTCGTACTCCTCCTAGTGGGTTGGAGGGTACTGGGTGTGGCGACAATTTTTTCGACGACGGGATTTCGTTACTCGTTCGTACTCGTTAAACGAATTCGACGGCTTTCGCGAAATTGGGAATGAGAGGGCCCTGCCGGTACCGTCGAGATATTTCGCTTACTTTTTTTTTACCCTATTTTTTTACCTATACCGAAGAGTAACTACAATCGACGATTCCGTTTAAAGATCTTTAGAACAAGAAATAGGTCGATTTGTTATGAAACAAAATTCAAATGATAACTATATCTTTCAAAATAAATTTTAATTTATTATTGTCATTTGTTTTATATTATACTTATCAATAATGAAATATTCTATATAAAAAAGAAAAATTTGTTTTAAGAAAGTAGAGACGACGTATCGACGATAAACGCTTATATCGTATTATATGCTTGATTATTCTTTAGGGAAGTTTCTCCGTTATCTATGATCTACGTAAAGGTACGGCTTATCTCTAGGACGAGTCCTCGTATCAGGACACGACGTTTGTCATCTACACGATAAAGCCACGATTCTCGATTACTGACTGTCAATTACGATGTTAATTGATTCCATTTGATTTTCCAACCCTTCCTTCTTGGACGCTTATTGAACATCATAAACTTGTCTTTGTTCGCGTCAATGTGTGGATATCATTATCAAACGCTGGTCTTTGACGTGGAAAAGAGCGGGTTGCCGGTTCCTCCGACAATGGGAGTCGAAAGAGGGAAGAGGAAAAGGGAGGATGAGACAAGAGACGAATAGAGAAGAGACACGGAAGACCGGTAGCGTCGGCTACTCGATACGCAAAGCGAAGTAATTAACGCGTTCCGATATTGTTTAGACGTTCGTATTTTAATCATCGGATTTCATTGCCAAGCCACGTGGTATCGTTGAAAACATTTTCGTAGGAAACGTCCACGATTTCTCCTATTTCGTTTCGCATAAAGTTATATTTATTTCAAAAATCTAATGAACGACGTCGATACGTTAAATTAACGCATAGAAACGAGTTCATTTTCTCGTTTTTCTTTTGACGATTCGTTGTCGAAACTTCCCCGAAAATGTAGATACAATGAATAATATATGTATACATATATGTATACCTATATGTATACCACTTTTATAGGAAATTCGTTATTAATAAATAATGATAATATGCATCATTTCCGTATGATATCTGTGATGTTAAATGATTAAACATCTCGTCGATACTTACTCTACTCTCCATCAAAAATAATAGATAAACAATATAAGCTTCTGCTTTTATACAACACCAGTGATTTATAGAATGCAGAAAAAATTTTTACGATATGAATCTATAATTTCTCATCTATACGTAATCATTAGAAAATTATTTAATCCTCATTTCTTCGATTGATAAATAATAACAAGTTATTTACGAAATTTTACAACGATCAACGACGGCGAACGATAGTTGATCAATTTTAATTTTTTTAAGGTATACAAAATTTTTCTTTCAATTCAATTAGTCATTATTAAAATTATATTATTATTATAAAATGTTTTATTATGTTGAGAAAGATTAAAGATAGAATTAATTTTCAAGAAAATTGACTTGATGATCTAACGAATATGTGAGATAAATCTTATGAGTTTATAAAATATTTATAAAATTGATTTTATTATAACGATATAATCTGAGTGCATAGATGAAAAGAGGACATTTTTCCCGTTAAAATGATATTTGTTTCATATTTCTACGACTTTCGGTTGCCGAGATATCGCCTCTGAAAGATTTCATTCATTTCCGTATTACTACGTACGTAGTACTACTGATAGTACTACGATAGTACTATTATATAAAAACTACTACGGCCATTAAAGTTCAATGAATTCCAGGAATTTATGTAGGTCACTACGTTTTTCCAAGAAATTATGTAGGTCAGTGGGCCATCGTAAATATAATTATTTGGATTGTTATATCTTTGGATCTAAAAGTCGTAGAGACATGAAACAAATACCGTTGCAAAGGGCATTTTTTTCACTATTTTTTCATCCTATTGTTATAAACAATTTATTATAAATAATTTGTTATAAATAATTTGTTATAAACAATTTTGTCAATACATTTTTTTATAATTTGACATAAAATGGATCTGCATAGGTATATATATATATATATATATATATACACATATAAATAAATTATTTAACAATTTGTTATAAACAATTTGTTATAAACAATTTCAACGAGTAATTTTTTATATATTGACATTAAATAATCTTTATAGGTATACGTGCATACATACATATATGTATATGTATATAATAATTTATTATAAACAATTTGTTATAAATAATTTCGTCGAAGAAATGTTTTATAAATTGGCATCAAATGATTCACATAAGTATACATATACATGTGTATATATATATATATATTTAATAATATTTTATAAACAATTTGTTAACAACAATTTGTTATAAACAATTTTTTATAAACAACGTATTATAAACAATTTTGATAATGAATTTTTTATAAATTAACATTAAAATCCATATACGTAAGGATATACGAAAATAATGTTATTTTTTTTACAATTTGTTAAAAATGTTTATAAACAATTTTTCCTAAAGTAACGATAAATGATCCATTTTGATTTTTCGCAGATACATTATTCCGTTTATGTGAGTGCAGTAAAGAATAAAATAAGAATGTTAACATGAATCAAGAATGACATTTCAATTTTATAGTTTGGTCGACTACTTAGTATTTTTTAATCGATATTAACCTAATGCATTCGATTAAAGTCGAATAAAGGATAACTTTCCACTTTCAGCAATCTCTTTCCTTCGACCCTTTGCAACGTCAACTTACATACAAAAACGAATCCTTCTCTTTCTTCTTTCTTCTTCTTTTAAATTTTTTTTTTTCTTTTCTTTTCTTTTCTTTTCTCTATCGAACGAATATCTCGTCCAAGACAAAACTCGTGTCCCTCTCGCGAAATGGGTTGTCCTGTACGTCAAGAAAAATTGAAAGCGAACTTTCGGCGCCTACTATCTTCCACCCTGTAGATTGGACATTTCCATTAAGGATCACGGTAATCAGGAGCTTGGCCATTGTCCAAGATGGGAGACGACTCGGCAAAAGAAGAGTATAAGAGGGTGAACGGAGGATGAAGAAGGAGAAGAGTTTTGGATGATTCCGGGTTGGGAAGGTCGAATCTGCTTAAGCCATCCCTCTCTTTTTATTTCTTTGTCTTTCTCTCTTTCTCTCCCTCTTTATACCCTAAAGGCAAAGGAGAGAAGAGAAGAGAGGGAAGGAAAGAGAAGGTTGGCTCTGAAGCGGCGAGTCGTGCTTGGCTACATCGGTAATTCGGGAAAGCTAATTAAAACTTAACTCTCGCAGGTAAAGGAGCACGGCGCATCTCTTCTACTCGTTTCTCTTCTTTTTATCTCTTCTTCTTCTTCTTCTTCTTCTTCTTCTTCTTCTACTTCTTCCTCCTCCTCCTCCTTCTCCTCTTCTTCTTCTTCTCCTTCTCTTCCTTTATTTTTATTCTTTCTTTTAGTTTCTTTTCCATCTGAACGAAGTAGAATCTTACTCCGGTAACTGAGACAACCACCGAGGAGTTAACTGAGGTGAAAACCAAGCCCGAAGAGCGAGAGAACCAGCTCATTACATCTCTCGACCCTTCTGATCCTTTTCCGCTATTTTTACCATCCCAGTCGGCCGTCGCCTCGGTCCCTCTTCGATTGTCTTCGCGATAGCAAATATTTTCTCTCCCTATCTTCTTTCTTTCTCTCTCTCTCTCTCTCTCTCTCTCTCTCTCTCTCTCTTTCTCTCTATCTCTCTCTCTCTCTCTCTCTTTGTCTCTCTCTCTCCCTTCCTCTTTCTCATTCTCTTGCATTTTATCGTATCTCGCATATTCGAAATTGAATTAATTGCGAGACGATCTTTCCGACTTTTCGTTCCTTCCTTTCCTTTCTGAATTCTAGATATCTTCAAACATCTTACTTCGAGTTAATAAGATAGAATTTCTCCCTCGTAATCGCAACAAGCTGCGGATAAAGTGATACTCTCTCATTCCCCGTTCTTTCTTCTTCGAAACTTTCCAAAATTGAACAGTTAGATTTCTCGAATGAAATTAATAACATTATGTCTTTATTATTGTAATATTAATATCGAAACAAATAGCCATTTATTTACAGAGAATGAAACGATAAAAGTGAGAGAATAAGAAAAATAACGTAAAAGGAGATGGAGAGAGAGACATGATTTTTGTACATTTTGTTAGTTATCAAAATCTGTCTTACTCCATTACAGCTCTTTCCATTTCTCTGGCTGATGGAATTAGCAAGGTCGACGAGGAAGAAAAAGAAAATGAAGAGAAAAGAGAAAAAAAAGGGGACAACGATATGCATCGTTCGCGGTATCCGTCCGATCTGCGGTATCCGCATGGAAAGCGATTCATCAAAAGCTTTTCCCGCTTTCCCTCCGCTTTGGCGGCCGGATAACGAAATATTACGCAGCACCTTTCGTGAGAAGCATGGCTCTCTCGCTTACCTACCTATGTATATAACGATCCTTTTCTCTTATACGCTTCGTACACGTGCACACACATACAAACACACACACACACACACACACAGAGATGCACATACACACATACGCACACATACATATACATGCATACTATATATATGCGCGTAAATACGATACGAACACAAGTGAGCTGCGTAAAATCACACGCGTGTCCACCTTCTAAGCGGATACGCGGAAAACGAAGTGCGGCCTCGTAGATGGATAAACGTTAAAACGTCAGTAACTCACGATCGTGCGCTTGCACCCTCTTTTCTCTTCTCTTCTCTTCTCTTCTTCTTCTCTTTCTCTCTCTCTTTCTCTCTCTCTCTCTCTCTCTCTCTTTCGATCCTGCTCGGTCCAGCCCTAGTCCCTCTCACTCTTTACATCCTCGTGTTTTGGTTTTCTTTTTTCTTCTTTTCCTTTTTTCCTTTTCCCTTTTTTTTTTTTTTTTTTTTTTTTTAAACTCTACCTCTCCGAAACGAGAAACGGGAGAAAGACAGAGACAGAGACTAAACGAGAGAAAGGGAAAGAGAACGAGAGAGGCTTTGTGCGCGATGGTATATGCATTGTGTACATCCTGCAGGATGTACATCTAGATCAATAGCATTGGAAATTATCCAAACAAATTATCGATAGAGCGAAAAAAGCCGAGCCCCGACCGACCGAACGAACCGTACGAGGCGCTACATCACGCATAGACGGTTGGTGCGAGTGGACGAGAGAGAAAGAGAGAGAGAGAGAGAGAGAGAGAGAGAGAGAGAGAGAGAAAGAGAGTATGAGGGAGAGAGAGAGAGAGAGAGAGAGAAAAAGAAGGGTGGATATAACGGGAGCGCGCGATCGAAAGAGAGAACGATAGAGAGAGAGAGAGAGAGAGAGAGAAAGAAAGAGCGAGAGCGAGAGAGTGCATATGAGAGGAAGAGAGACGGAGAGGAGCGTATTAAAAAATAAAAAATTGCCGTACATTTTTCAGGCATTAACGTGTGCGTGGGTGGGTCGGGGTCGTTGCTGGGCGAAATAGGAGGAGGAGGAGGAGGAGGAGGAGTGGTAGAGAACTGGAAAGAGAGAGAAATAGAGAGAGAGAGAGAGAGAGAGAAAGAGAGACGATTTGGTGGACAAGGGGAAGGGCTTTTCGCGGGAGAGGAGAACAGAGAAAGAGAGGAAAAAAAAAGAGAGAGAGAGAGAGAGAGCAGAACTCTGGTGTCCAGCCCCTGGTTACCACGTACCAAGCCAGAGAGAAGGGTGGTTACGGGGTCGGGGGAGAAATGGACACCTCTACGTACATGTCTCCTCCCGATTGGCCTGCCATAACCACCGCCAACCATCCCCCTTAACACCCTCTTCGTCGTAGTCCAGGCATCTCGCGAAGCCAATTCGCCGGGTGCATGTTTAGGACAATTTTTCAAAATTAACTAATGTTCGATAGAACTGCCTAGTCTTGAATCGCACTTTCGTTTCGGATCTCATGAAAAAAATTCTTTAATATCGGTTTCTTCGATTAAATATTTGACCATAACTTTTATCTTTGCAAGATAAAATCCTTAGATATCTTTCATATGAAATTATCAAATACTGTCGCACGATCGTGTTTGTTCGAAAGAAAAATATTTTTAATTCGAATCGAAGCTTCTGTACTCTTTCTCTATGAAAGTTAAATGTTACATGAAAAAGAAAAAAAAAAAAGGAAAAAAAAGGAAAAAAAAAAGAAAAAAAAAACAGAACAAAAGGAAAAAGAAGAAAAATATTGTTGAACACACATCCACGACCTAGATTATTCGAATAAAGAAGAAAGTTCTCTATCAAGCATAAAGATGAAAGATAGGAAAAAAATGTCGAGGGTTTGTATCGCAGAGAATGTCGTTCGTGGTCCTCGCTTTTCGTCGCGTTTGGCGGCTGGCGTAAAAATTACGTCGACTAGAGTTTATTTGTCCGGAAATGGCGGTGCCCCGGGGGTGGTGCTTGCACGGTTATAGGTGCGGGGTAGAAAAAAAGGGGACTGGCGTAGATGGTGGAGAGGAGGGTGGAGACAGGGGGAATGAGAGAGAGAGAGAGAGAGAGAGAGAAAGAGCGAAAGAGAGAGAGAAAGATCAGCAGAGAGGGAAAAAACGAGAGGAAACGAAAGAGAGAGAGAGACAGAGAGGTGGATGTGAATAGAGAGAAAGAGAGGATGCACGTACGTACCTACACGGCTTGGTTGATGTATTGCGTATTATTTGTGTGTTGCGTTCGTTGCTGCATTGCGCGCTTTTTTCTGCTCCCACCGCCTATTATTTATTAGCACTAACGTGCAATTGTATTGATCTGCAATATACCACCCGCCCGGCACCACCCACGCCGATGGATTTTTTTCCTCTTTTCCAGGATGTATCCGGATCCGCCGTGGGGATGAAAGTCCGCTACGATTGGCCCCTATGATGGAGGAATCGCTGATGCTACACTTTGCAAAACGACTTTGTCGTTCCGCCATCGAATGCCGTTCGATTGCTTTTCTTCGCCGATCGAATTTCGTTCCTCCTATTAAAACTTTCGATCAAGATCGAGATTTATCGTACGCTAATATCTCATCATGATTATTAACTTAATTATGTCTGTCCATCGTAGATCTTGGATATTACAAAAATAACAACGGCAATGATTTTTGATAACGAAACCGTAAATATTTTTTTATAGTTCGTTAATACAACGCTCATATTTCTGGCTGAACGTTTATAAAAGAACATTTAAAAAGTCACAGAATAAAATTTAACGAGAGTTTCATTTGAATTAAAGAAATGGCTAAATGAAAGTGTCCAATTGAATATTATATACGTGGGTGAAAACTTTCAATGAATTTTATTAACGTTAAGTCTAGTAATGAAATCTCGAGGGTGATAAATGAAAAATCATTGGGCTTTTAAAGAACTCCCGTCCCGTTCGACTGATCTCGATCAGCACGCGAAAAACGATAGGATGACATCGGTGGGCAGATATCAACAAAGTAAATCCGTTCGTGGAGCATCGGCGAACGCTATTATATCGTCATCACAACGATACATCGGAAAATCAACAGGGTAACGATACACCCAAAGCCGAGCCAGGCCCCGTGAGAGAGAAAGAGAGAGAGAGAGAGAGAGAGAGAGAGAGAGAGAAAGAGAGAGAGAGAGAGAGAGAGAAAGAGAGGTACGCATACTCTGACAAAGAACGGGTCCCACGTGGCGAAATACAATAGCTTCGGTATGCGACCTCAACCCCCTCTCCAACCCCCGACAAAGCCACGTACCCTCTTCGTAGCCCTCTATCTCTATTTCTCTCTCTCCCTCTCACTCTTTCGCTCTCTTTCTCTCTCTCTCTCTCTCTCTCTCTCTCTCTCTCTCTCTCTCTCGTTCTCTCTGTTATCCCCGTTGTCCTCCTCGCGCTTCACCGAAAACACAGTCAGTCAGGCAGAAAGAGCTAGGCTGGTGGTAGTAGTAGTAGTAGTAGTAGCAGGTAGTAAGAGGAAAAGGGTGATGCCAATGTCGATGGTGGTGGTGGTGGTGGTGGTGGTGGTGGAACCCGCGAAACTGACCGTGCGGGCGGTCCGCGCGTTGCGTTGCGTTGCGTTGATGTAACTAAATGATTGGGTAAATGATTCCACAGCGTGCCGCGAATAATTGAGTGGTGCTGGTGTGGGCGATGACTGTTGCCGATGCGCGCTCGTGTATGTATGTATGTATTTCTCTCTCACTCTCTCTCTCTCTCTCTCTCTCTCTCTGTATATCCGTTTATATCTACAGATAGTATATCTGTATCTGGATGTATGTATATGCATAGATATCAGTGTGTTTCCGTATCATCGAGGGTGAACCGTTCACAGAGTACCACTACTACATGAACGAGTCACGTGGAGAGAGGGTTAACGTGGTCGGCCGGCCAGCAGCCGGTCACTCTCTCTTTCTCTCTCTCTCTCTCTCTCTCTCTCTCTCTCACTCTCTCACGTTTGCTCGCACGCGCGTGCATACACGCTCGAGAATGTGTGCGTGGCACGCGCGGCCCACAGCAATGACGACGAGTCATCCACGCTAGAACACCTCGTTTCTCCCGTGGCACTCGCTCCCTCTCACACTCTCTTTCTCTCTCTCTCTCTCTCTTTCATTCACTCTCACTCTCGCTCTTCGCGGCCAACGCATATTCCATCTCGCTTGCTGACTGTCCACCTCTCACTCGCACGGAAATATCCCGTTTGGTATCCTTCTCTCGCTCGTTCTACGCGCACGCTTTCGAGTGCATAGGCGAAGAGAGCGTATCTGTCGCGACCGTGTCATGATTTCGCGTTTGTTTACACCCTCTCTCTCTCTCTCTCTCTTTCTCTCTCTCTTTTTCTCTCTCACTCTCTCGGACGCTCTGCGGTCGGGTGTTGGCAAATTTGCGTGGCCGCGGGGATATGTTTTCGTTTCCAATGATTTATGCGGGCAAATGGGTCGCGCGAGCGTGAAAGTGTCATGCTCAACGTTATCGATGACGGCTATCGATGCTCTGCATCGATGTTCTCTCGAGAATGCATTTCGACATTTCCGAGAACGACCAATGACTTTTTTACTTACTCATGATAAGATGACTAAACAAAGATCAATGATTTATTAAGACAATTTTTTATATAGTTTTTTTTTTTTTTAATTTCATTTAAAAAATACAATGCAATTGATAAGAACGATATTTTCCTAAGACACGTTGGTTTTGTTATAATTATTGTTTCGAACGTCGAATACCATTGGCGTCGATTTTCATACACTCATTAGTTCTTATTTTTTAACGAGCAATTTATCATTTATTCTTGCATTTATGTTTATCATTTAACGGAAATTATTGAATTGATTTATCGCAAATAACGTTTGGTACATTTTTCTATCTTTGATTATATTAGAAATATAATATAAAAAAATGTAACGATTAAAAAAAAGAATAAATACTAATAATATTCGGGATATTTGCAAATTATAACTGATAATGATTTTTGAAAGAATATTTAATGAAAATAATTTGATTTCTCATTGGTGAAATTAAAACGATCGTACTCAGGAGATCAACGTTTGCACATTATACCTTCTACGTTTTATTATTATACCTCCTAATCGTTCCGGACGTGGATACGTTCCCGTATTCGCGAGAAGCGTTTCAAACGAGTGACAGCACCGGGAAAAAAATGAAATCGAGTTTCTGCCTGACAGAAGTGGGGTTCGTAATTTAAAAAACAATGGATGCTAAGGCACAATGAGGCCAAATGAGATAGGGGATGGTTCGTTGGGAAGAAAGGGTGTGGAACTGCAGAAGGATAGGGGATGAGCTTGAAATCCTATACTGAAGAAGGGAAAGGGAGGATAAAGTGTAGGTGGTCAGAATGGCTCCTAGTGAAAAGTTCAAACGTATCACGCGTTCGAAATGTGGACAAACTTCAATGACGCGTCTATGTCATTTTCTTTATGATCATTCCATTTAAAATTACCTGCTGTTCGTTCAAATATAAAAAGAAAGCTTATTTTTGCGATATTCTCATTTTATCCTATATGAAGATTAATAAATTAATTAAAGAATTATAGTCTAAGAATATTTTTTTTACATGACAGTAACAACTTAAACTAAATTAAATGCCTTAATCCTTAAATAAAAACAAAGGAACAAAGATAAATATAATGACGTTTTGATAATGAATTAAAAGGATTAAATCGTTTGTCCTTTGTTCAAGACATATAACGTCGTTGGAAGTAAAGGAGGTTCATATTCATCACTAGCGGCTTCTATCGATTGTTGGTCTAATTGTGTTACTGTGAATGTCCGATTCACCCAGCGGACCCCAACGCCGGTCAGAGAAGAGCCGAAATACGGCTGCCGTTCTCTGACGGGTAAAAAGGGTGGTTTGCATATTTTTTAACGTCGACGAAACATCCTGAAAATTAATGTAACTTTTAACCGCCAAACCGAAGGGCTTCGTAGAGCAGTACCGAACTGCTTCCAACGTCTCTCTCCGATACAAACATCTCGTTTTTTTTATCACCAGTTAGTAGAGAGAAAGATTTTTGCGAATAAAAAAGAAAAAAAAAAGAAAAGAAAATGGCTAAAAAATAACATTACATTAATCAACAAATATTTGCTCCTTAGATCAATTAAAAAAACATACGTACATAAATACGTACGTATATGAATGTATACAATTAAATTCCAAGGAATCAGCATTAGATAAACTTGAGTATCTATTTAAAGTTTTCATTTTTTGCTTTAACATTCGTAAAATAAGGGCAAGGACTACCCATATTATGTTTGGAAGGACAAAAGTTGGTGGCCGAAAGAGAAAACAAGGGAAAGAAAAGGAAAAGGGTAAGAGCATGTGAGACAAAGTAGGATAAAAGAGGTTAAAAGAGCTAGATAGGGGAGAGAGAGAAAGAGAGAAAAAGAGAGAGAGAGAGAGAAATGAGAGGGTGGTGTTCCGCCTATTTGTCCCTTTGTGAGTGCAAAGCAACTGGATACGCAGTTAAATAATAAAGCAGCAGGTAGTCGCTTCGCTAATTAACAATACCTTTGCGTCTCTGCTAATTGTGCTTTACTTTGTTATATTGCATTTTAAGTGCTTCGTGTCGAGAATTATGCGCGTGCTCATGCGTTATTATGTCCATTAGTATAATGAACGAAGGCTTTCGTTAATTAGTGCTATAATCTTGCAATACAAATGCCAGCGAATTCGAACAACTTAGCTCTCAGAGTAATATTAATATTAATCGTCGATTTTTTAATAAAAAAAAAAAAAAAAACAAACAAAAAAAAGAAACAAAAATATTTAACATAAAATTTTCACACTTTACACAAAATTTTATTATAAAATAATATAGTTAACTACTTACGTATATTACATATATATCGCATCAATGCATGTATGCGCGTGCATACATGTGTGTCAAAACGGCCACATCGATTTCGTCGGAGTCATTAACATAATTAATAATTAAAATCAGTGTAAGCGTAGGTTCTCGTGCGAACGGTGCTCCGTTTTCTGCCTATTAAAGCAAAGCGTTTATCAAATAATTAACTCTCCACGCTCTCCTACGCGTCGAGTATACAACCGGACGTCGCATTTCATTAAGGTAAAACCTACAATGTAGAATTTTCACTGGGAACATTTTGCGACAGTCATTACGCGAATAACGAGAACACTCGTCGAATACCGTTCTGTCTCTCTTGTCGCGAAGTGTCTAGAAAGAGTTTTAAAACTCGACGGAAAGATGAAGAAGGAGAACAAAAAAAAAAAGAAAAAGAAAAAGAAAAAGAAAAGAAAAGAAACGAAAGGAAAAATGGAGAAGTAATAAAAAAGAACAAGAGCAAGATGAAGAAGAAGAAGAAGCAGAAGAAATAAAAGAAAAAAAGAAAAAAAAAAAAAAAAAAAAAGAAACAAAGCTGAAGTTTCCGTCGTCGAACTTAATTACGTAATCGATGCACTCGACGATGTATCGAAAATCTTTGATTTCACGAGCCGAAGCTCGAGACTAACGTGAAGTTGTCCTTTGTTCGTCGGGCCACTTGCACAGAAGCTCGGACCTAAAATGACTCATGCAAAAGTAAATTATACATTGAAAGGGTTTAATATAATGAAACGTTCTCCATATGCATGAGAGAACCCGATCTGACGCTCTTTCTCTTTCTCCCTCTGTCTCACTCTCTCTCTCTCTCTCTCTCTCTCTCTCTCTCTCTCTCTCTCTCTCTCTCCTCGATTCTGTATCTCCGAGACGTTTCTATGTGTTACGACTGACGTATCGCGACTTGAATGAGAACTAAATCGATCTTCCAATAATATTATTAAGTTTCCATAAACCATTATCATTCTAACATTTTCAAACTAAGATCAATTTGAAAGAATTCAAAATTCGTTTATCCTGCAAAATTTATTATGCAATATTAAGATAATTAATATATTTTAAATTCTTATTATTTAAAATGGCGAAGCTTATTTTTTTTTCTACAAATGTACTTCTTTTCTTTATCTTTTGCTTCATCTTACACTTATTCTTTATAAATAAATAAATAATTGTTATTTCGCAATAAGGGAGCCAAGATCAAAATGAAAAATCATTCTTGAAACTTTACTAAAAGTCACGACGATCGTGCGGTCGACTGTCGAAAGATAAAAGGACATCGAAATAGCTGAAGGATAAGGGAAAAAGAATGTAAAAGAGATAGAATGAGAAAATGAGAGAGAAAGAGAGAGACAGAGAGAGAGAGAGAGAGAGAGCGAAACACGGTACATATAGAAAGAGATATACAGAGAGAGAAAGAGAGAGAGAAAGAGAGAGAGAGAGAGAGAGAGAAAAAGAGGGAGAGAAAGAGTAGCGTTGGCAATTGCGTACGGGACTACGGGACTGTAGTGCGAGTGGCTTAGTTGTAGTAGGGAAGAAGCGGGGGTGAAAAGGGCGGTGGAGTGGGGAGGAGAAGCGGAAAGCATCAAAAGCAATGTTTGGTGGCGCCATAATGAAATGAATTTATGCAGAGCCGTAATGCCTGAATATTTAGCAACCCTCTTCTGGTCCTATTCCTGGCCTGGCCCACGTCATCCTGCTCGCTATAGCGCATTCGCATTAAATTCGACCACTGAACTTCCATTACAAACATCGGACTTGACCTCGGACCGCGAACATGATACTATTGCGTAAGATAAACCATTATTTCAAATATATGAATTCTCCTTCTTATTGTTGTTTGAAAGGATTAAGGTTCAAATATGAAATTTAATCAAAGAACATCTTCTATATATCGAAAATATCAAAAGATTACAATCGGATAATTTGGAATATTATCTATGTAATATTATCTTATCAACGTATATGTTCATTCTCCTTCGTCGAACATTTCTAAATTCGTAAGATCTTATTTCTTAAACAAAAAAAAAAAAATATATATATATATATAGATTCAAAATATTCGTGAAAAAGAAAAAGTAATTAATTACATTCAATACTTTTTTTTTTATTTCTACATCGATTGATATTTGTAATCATTTAAGAAAGAAAATAAAAAAAATTGGTAGGGGGTGGGATGGGGGAAGTAGGAGGGAAAAAGAATAGTCGGTAAATGACTAGCTTTCGGAAAACGTTCGGATTACTGCTAATGAACCTACTGTATGGCTGTCCAAATCTCGGATTAAAGAGCCCGCTTGGCTGTTTTCTTTGGACGTGCATAGACGACAGGATTTACGCGAGCAATGCCGATTTACCGTCGGTGGGATGTATGAACGCGACATGGAATTATAACGACTAGTTCATTAAGCTCACGCTTAAAATTGTATGAGCGCGTCGAAAAGCGAAGTATCTCCCTTGCTTTACCGTCGCTCAGCTTTTTTTCCTATCTCCCGCTACAAAATTTAAATTGTCCGTGCGTTTATACATACCACGTAGGTGCATACATATATATATATATATATATATATATATATGTATATATATACACATGTATTTATATACGTACGAAAGATATGATGACCCTGTTATGAGGAATAGTAAATATTTTACAAATATTTTAAAATAAACTAATTATATGGGACGATACATTATAAAAATTAAGAAATCAAACTTTACGACCTTTAAGTATTCATCGAGAAAAATATTCAAGGACGAAGAAATCTTTTCTTTTCTTTCTATTTTTTTTTTTTTTTTTTTCTTTGAAATTATTACCATTCTTATTACCATGAATCATCCATGAATGTGTCTGCGTGTGAGAATGAAAGAGAGAAAGAGAGAAAGAGAGAGAGAGAGAGAGAGAGAGAGTGAAAGAGAAAGAGAAAGAAAGTAAGAAAAGTAAAAGACACGGCAAAGAATGGATAAGACGCGTTGATTATAAACTAATGGACTTTGAAATATAGAGATATTATACGCGACGGCGGGTGGTTATTACTTGGTAATTTCGCGAAAATTATTAAGGAAGGAAGCGGCTGTCTGCTCTCGCGTAAGAAAGGTTAGCCGTGTTATCTCCGCGAAGATTTAGGAGGAATACCGGGTGCCGTGTAAGCCACTTTATGCATAAGAGCTTTCGGACGTTCAACACGCATGGACGGCTAAACCCTATTCGAGTTTCGTGTATACAGTATTCGCTTACGAATGCGATGGCCCGTTTTAATTCTAGATCTCTGTCTCCTTTCGTTTTCTTCTTTTCTTCGTGTGATTGAAAGATACGATATAGATATAGAACGATGACATTCGAGAAACGCCAAAAATATCATGTAATTTTTACAAGAAACATTTTAACCAATCATCGTATTAATTAATAATAATCTTTTACATTGTTTAATTTTTAAGTGAAAAAATATAAATATAATAACACGTTGCTCGACACAAAAGAAATATACCGGAAAGGAAAAAAAAAAAGAAAAGAAAATATTGAATGATAAGAATATATATCTATTTAAGTTCGATCTTTGCTACGATCTAGCTACGATCTAACTACGATTGACAGGCAAAACAAAACTAAGGGACACAATGAATAGATATAATAGGACTTAACGTAATTCATAAATTCTTCTTCTAATGTTTCTATAATATCGTTCAAAGTCAAACGTCTAAATATAAAACGATTGAATGTTTTCATAAAACAACTTCGATTACGAATTAAGACAATGGCGCGATTAACGTCAATACTATCTTTTAATTCTAATCCAAAATTTTCCTACGTGATATCCCCTTTTCTTAAAGTACCACCCAACGATTCTCGTTTCCATGAAGGAACTCGAAGCAGCAAGTACTCTCTTATAGTTCTCGACCTCGTGGAACTCCATTATTACTCGCCAATTAGCCATAATTAAAATATTTGGCCATCTCGCGTGCATGTAGAATATTAAATACACGTATACGTGGTGAGTCGATCGGGCGATGAAAACATCGGACGTTTATATGGAAATTAGACGAAACGATCGAAACGACGAATAAAACGATAAGAATATGATTAAGAGGAAGAAGTATAATAAGTAAAATATAAGAAAAAGGAAAATGAAAATGAAACGAGGACAAAGCTTGTAAATTTTCGAACGAAAGCGATCGTGCTTCGTAAATAATTTATTTATCTCGTTTGATCCATCGGCTCGAATGCAATTTACCTGTATCAGTTTACGATCATAAATTTCGTTAAAATCGTCCCGACGATCGCTGTTAATCACTCATTAATGCGCACGGTTGAGCCGGGCTTGGTCGATCGGTTTTACGATGACGCGCGTACCTACCGTGGGGATCGACTTTTTGACGAGATACTACGTATGTACTTTGTAGGTAGGGCGGATAACGCGCGATAAAACGTTGCCGTTGTTGTATATATATCTATTCGAATTCAACGATAATCGCTAGCCGCATTAGCGCAAAGTACACTTGACGTCTATCTCGTCCTAGCCCCCAAAACAAAACAAAAAAAAAAATATTTCTCCAACGAGAGGGTATGGTATGAAAATATTGAAAAAAAAGAAAAAAAGAAGGAAAAAAAAAAGAAAAAAAGAAAAAGAAAAAATAAATAAAAACAATATAAATATAAATAAAAATCGACAAGTTTTAGTCGACGAAGATGTTCCCATGGTAACATGGACAAGGTTTCCTATCGAACGAACGAACGAACGAATGAACGAACGAGCGACATTTATGAGGGTGAATTATCTTTTCGCATTTAAATCGTTCTCCGATATCCGATCTAATCATCTCGAGCTATGAATTAATGGCGATCCGTCGGACATAGTTTCGCTCCTGTTCGTCGTCGAAAATTATGCGTGAATTCTTAGCGATTTCAGACGTCGATAATTCAGAACTTTGAAAATTCTTCGACCGATTCGCTTAACCCTTCCTTTACGATCGCTATGCGTCTTATCGCATCGTAATAATAATCGTTCTCGAATAAGTATTAAGGATCCTTTTCTAATTACACTTTTTCTTATCTTTTTCTCTTTATCTCAAAGTATCAAATTCGAAAAGTATCAGATTTAAACAATAACATAAGCAATAAAATAAAATATGACAGGTGTAAGAGAAGTAACAAGTAATAAATGGGATAGGCGAACGTTTAAGTCAGACTCACTCGGAAGTCTCGATAATCGAGATGGCATTTAATCCTCCTCCATCCGAGAAGATTACGTGGGTTGCATCCAACACGCATGCGGAAATTTCGAGGTACCGTAACGGGAAACGTAATGGGAATTTGGTAGTCACGGCTTGTAGGCTGCATATGCAGCCTAGAACGTCTGACCTAAAAGAGAAAAAGAAAAATACGAAAAAATTCGAATGGAGAACTTATTAATATAAATTAACATAAAAATGAACAAAAAAATGGAAAGATCATATGATCGATAGATTCGTATATGATCGAGTATGGAAAAGGAGAAATAGTCTATGTAGATGAAAGGGACGAGGAAGGGGGAAAGGAAAGAGACAGAGATAGAAATAGAGAGAGAGAGAGAGAGAGAGAGAGAGAGAGAGAGAGAGAGAGAAAAACGCAGCTGGTTCGATCGCTGGAATCGTAGCGAGTTCGTAATGAAAGGTGAACGGAATTGGACCCCCTGGAGCCGGAGAGTCGGAGCGCCGAGTGAATATAATTAAAGGATTGGAGGCCGGGGACGTGAGGGGTATGACGTAATCAAAGGGTGGACATGAGCGTGGAGAGGGTACGAAGGGTAGCTTGTGTGGGTGTAGGAAGAGTCGAATAAGAGATGGGTGCGAAGGGTGTGTAGAGAGGGAGAGAGAGTGAGAGAGAGAAAGAGAGAGAGAGAGAGAGAAAGAGAGTTAGAGAATGGTTCAGAGGGAAGAAGAGAGGTAGGAAGAGAGGGTCTGCAAATTATCATTCGGTCGACGAGGAACGAGGGTCCAACTGAACTGGACCGGCAACAACTTGATACCGACATCCACCGATGCCACCACCGTCGACGCCACCATCGCCAACATCGTCGACGAACCAACCCGATGTTGCTAGCCACGTTGAAACGGTCTGGAGCCTGTAGTTTTGTCATTAGTCGATAGCGTCTGCCGATGGACGAACTGGGATTATTGGGCTAGGATTGCTAACGGACCAGCACTTGGATGCAAATGACTCCTGAAATGACGCGTTGTCCTCTCAGCCAACGTTGACTACACCTGGACTACCTTATAGGAGAATCGTCCGAAGAAATTTTCTCTCTCTCTCTCTCTCTCTCTCTCTCTCTCTGATCGACTTTCCACTCTAACTACGAGTTTCTACCATCATTTTTAATGATACCTAACTGACTTCATTTTATTTCCCTCCTTTCCTTTTTTTCTTCTTCTTTTTTTTTTCTTTTTTTCTTTCCTTTTTACTTCATTTGAGAATCTCATAAAGCTTAATCGTAAAGTAAAATGATCGATTTAAAAAAGAGAAGAAGAAAAAAAAAAAAAAAAAAAAAAAAAAAAAAAAAAAAAAAAAAAAAGAAAAAAACAAGAAGAAAAACCTTGAATTCTAAAAAATTCAAGAGATCCCTTAAGTTTGACTTCGAAAAAAAATTCAAATTACCAAGGATTACAAGGATCAACGTACGGAGATCAAAATTTTCGCAGTGGAATACACGTGGGAGCGATTTCCTCTCCGCTGCCATGGAAGATTGTAAAAATGCCATTAAAATTCCATTATGATATACACATTCAGCCATTTTCCTTCGGTCTCTGGGTATCGGCAAAGTACCCTCGCCGTTGCCGTACGGTTTCGCTCGGACCAGCCTCGACGTGCATGCTGTTAAAGCTCGACGTTTCGCGCAATTTATGCGCATCGGTTACAGCCCCGCTTTTCGTACGCTCGCGAAACAGGAGAATGATAAATCGGTCATTCCTCGGTTATTCCATCGTGTTTTACAGGATGTCCGAATACCCTCTCTCTCTCTCTCTCTTTCTCTCTCTCTTTCCCTGTATCTTTTACTCTCTTTTTCTATCTCTCTAGTTCTCTCTCTCTCTCTCTCTTTCTCTCTCTCTCTCTCTCGCTTTCTCTCTTCCTATCGATTTCATCCGACTAAAAAATCGAAGAAATCGAGTAAGTTGAAGCTTCCAAAACGGATTTCGCGAGATCGGCACTCCATCGAATCGTCGAAACGTCGCGGTCGTCCCGCCGGACTTTGCATACTGATTATTCCAATGTGATTGCGGGGAAACGAGAAAGGGTTACTGCGCGCCAAATCGGACGATGGAGAAGGTCGTTGCCACGAGGAGGGGTCGCTGCTTGTTGGTATGAGTGAGACAGACAGAGAGAGAGAGAGAGAGGGAGAGAGATAGAGAGGGAATGAAGTAGCAAGGGAGACAAGAGGGAAACCGCTATCGCTCTCTCCGTTCTAATACTATCGATTCTTGGTGCTTAGCATAATGAGAACGGACGACGGCGGATAACGCCGACCTGGAAATGGAAGTATTTGATTACGTGATTGTAAAAAGAGGAAGGAATAGGTTACAGACACGAATAGGTTCAATTCGTTTCTATGTAAATAATTAATTGTATTTGATAGAAAAAAAAAAAAAAGAAAAATTACAATGAAATATTTAGAAAGATGTAAGATATTGAATATGACATTAATATCGACGAATGAAAGACATTCGAAATGATATGAAATAATGATGCAAGACAATCATTAATTTGGATATTTCTTGAAATAATACCATCGTAATATCATAATCTTTATCTACAAGGATCTTTTTGTCTTGTAGACGTTTATTATCAATTCGTCAAAAATAATCGACGTTGGTCTCGATCGACGTTGAAAAAAAAAAAAAAGAAGAAACACTAGGAACTGTACACAAGGGAGAGGGTGCAACCAGGATAGCGTGAAGGCGGTTGAAAAGAGAATGCAACGTGCACGAAAGGAGAGCAAAAAAAATATCACGTGGTACACGCTCCCAAAGCCAAAATTCAATTTATAATATGACAGGAGCTATTCGATTTTAAAGTCCATTTTTCATTTTCCCTCTGTAGAACGCGTATACGCTTTGACACAAC
The DNA here is from genome assembly GCF_050613455.1 of Vespa mandarinia. Taxonomy (NCBI): domain Eukaryota; kingdom Metazoa; phylum Arthropoda; class Insecta; order Hymenoptera; family Vespidae; genus Vespa; species Vespa mandarinia. The sequence goes on from NC_140823.1 coordinate 3,574,330, forward strand.
CGCATTTTTCTAAAATTCGGCCGAAGTGTCTACGGTTCTAACGAAAAAAAAAAAAGATAAATAAAAAAATAAAAAAAAAAGACAGAATCCGAGACTTAGGGGTTGGGTAAAAAGCTTACGGTCGCCAAAATCGGCTTGAAACATTTGTAAAATAATATTGTTACCTTTGGATAAACGTATTCGAAAGTAAATTCCTTAAGTTAACATTTTAATAACACGTATATTTAATTTGATTTTTAAAAAATTTTTTTTTTGCTAAATCTATCTCGTATAATATGACGTAACATATATTTACATTTGATAAATGTAAATTATAACAAAGGAAAATTCTATTTGATATTTGAAAATAATATCTATTGAATCCTCTAATAATTTGCATAAGTATAAGTAGACGATTGAATGCGAATAGAGAAACAGTCTATCTCATCGAAAATAATGACAGGGCCCCAAAGAGCGCTAGAATAGTTATTAGAAATTATTAGAGACCACACTTAAAATCAAGACTCTTTCATACGATGAATGTCGAGTGATTAAGAAGATAAAATTATCCGCTAAAGATATAGCGCGCAATATCTTCTTAATTAGTAGATATCGTAACATCGGGTCAAATGCATACGCAATTCTCGACGCGAGAAATAATTCCCATCTTTTATATTAATCGCTTATTTCACTTTTCTATGTTGGTAATCTAATCGGGCATGACTTGAAGCAAGCTTGTAATTTTAATTCCATCTAATTCATTATTCTATGATATCGATATCAAAGTCGAAAATCTATTTATTCTTCTTCTTCTTTTTTCTTTTTCTTCTTTTTTTTTTTTAACGATCGTTATCCAACGAAACAAGATAAAGAAAATCATATTAGTTATTTTTTTTTAAATCCATCGACTATAATTCAGAAAGAACTTTACTGAATTGTAGAAAAAAAAATGCACTTATTAATAAGATCTACTGCAAAATTTATATATGTACAATAAATTTATCTATATTTATATATATATATATATATATATATATTGACAAAAAATTATATTAAAAAATTATATCAAAAGAATATATCAATTTACGCAAAAATTCTTTCGATAATCATCACTTTGGAAGAAATAAATTTTTTAAACATTAAACGAGTTATAAATAAACAATAAACAAAAAAAGGAAAATAATAGTGAAAGAAAGGGACGACGGGACGAAAATTTCTCTTATATTCCTCGACCGCATTCTAACCCAAAAGAGAGTGGATTTTATATACAAGTCTCGGACTCCTTATTTAATATCTCGCGTTCCTGCGCGAGATCCGCGTAACTCTTATAGTTAGGAGACTGATTAAAATACCGGACTGGCGGACATTACGAATGCAGTTTCCGTCGAAACGAAATGCGTTTTGCATTACAGCGCGGAAGCTCGCGTGTAGGCAACGAGGCCGATGTAATGTCGAGAACGGGGGTAGTGCGGTATGAGGAGGGACTGTTTGTGAGAAAGCTCCTATTTTTTTATGGCACAAAATTTTCGTCGAAATGAGAATTGCTGTTAAAAAATTGATAGGGCCAAGCCGCGGCTCGGTGTACTCGGTGAGCCGCGGTGCTACAGATTGAGTTAAGCTTCATCCTTTTTATTTCTTTTTTTCAACCTTGTTTATCTCCTTCCTTTTCTTCTCATTTTTTCATTTTTTTATTATCTTTTTTTTCTTTTTCTTTTTTTTTTTTTTTTTTTTTTTTGAAAAGTGAGTACGAATCTACACCGTGCGACGGTAGTACGAAAATAACTCGCTTAGAGCTAGCCTTAATCCGAATGTGAATTCCTAAAGGGAAATGTCTTCCTTCCGAGCTCAAACATAGTGAACCAAGTAATGAACATGGTCGTTCATTTTTAAAGAGTCATGTAAATGAAAACGAAAGAGAGAGAGAAAGAGAGAGAGAGAGAGAGAGAGAGAGAGACAGACAGTAATATTGATATCTCTTTAACTCTTACGAAATAGCAAATTAACGAGTATTCTTTCTCTCTCTATCTTCAGTCAATGAATCGCATAAGATTTCGAAATTATTTCGTTAGCTCATCGAGGCAAAGCGTTAGGCAACTTTGTTGACCTAGATCTAACGATATGGAGACGCGTCGTGGACGAGGTAGCGTTACGGAACGAAGTTTGCGATAACTTTATTGTAATGAGATGAGCGTCGACGGTAGGAGCACGACCGAGGACATTGGCGACGTCGTTGAATGAGGGACGTGCGCTGTGAGGGACGTGTCGAGTATACTAGGGAGAGTATGGTTTAGGCTGGCGGTTTTCGAGTGTGTCGGTAAGTGAGAAGGGTGCCGGACCTCTGGACCGCCTGCTAGAAGATCATTATGAGCTTGAGTTACCATGGTTACGAACCGACCGCCGATCCGAAAGTACCAAGGGGAAAGCCTGAATGCGAAACGGTCAAGCAAGTATCGCATTTGACTTTACAACCGATTTCAAACGATTGCCTATACTTTATTACCTCCCTTGCATCATCTTCTGTCTCTTAACAATTTTTATTATTAATTCTTCTCTTTCGTCTCCTCTTTATTTATTTGTATCTTTTATTTATTTATTTATTTATTTTTCTTTTTCTTCTCTTCTTTAAGAATAATCAATTTTTAACGCATCGTTATGACGGAGAAATTTTACAAAAGAAAAAAGGAAAGAAAAAAAAAAGAAAAAAGAAAAAAAAAGAAAAAGAACATTAAAAGAATTATCTCCTTTTGTCACGTATTTTAAACGATTATTTTCTCAATTGGATTGAAATAAATTCATTGCTTTAAGAATAATCTGTTAATTTCTTCGTTTATTTCTTGTTTAAAGCATCGCCAGGAAAAACGTCAAAACGATCAAATAAAATTCACCCTGACGTAATGTTACGTATCAAGCCCAATGTAATTTCTGTCTTATGCGAGCGAACTTTTGTATAAAGTAATTAAACGTCGTGTCCATTTAGTGCAATTAGTAATTCATTATGATTAAATGAAATCGCGAATCGTTCCGCGAAGCATCGGACGATGACGGCGTCGGCTACCGGAAAATACGGATTTCGGCGTATCGTAATGGCGTTTATCATCGCGATTTTATTTGATTAAATGCAACGGTAATATAGTTACCCTTTCGAACGATACATCTCCGTTATGAATTTTTCGATGAACGGATAAAAAATTAATTTTTAATGTCGTTACAGGAATACACGCATTCTCTCTCGCTTTGCTATGCAACGTCGAAATTATTATACATTGTGCTTGTTTCTTCGTGACGATATCTACGAGTTAACGAGAAAGACAGACAGACAGACAGACAGACAGACAGAGAGAGAGAGATAGAGAGACAGAGAGAGAGAGAGAGAGAGAGAGAGAAAGAAGAAAAAAAAATAAAAAGAGAAAGAATGAGAAAGAGAAACAACAAAGTAAAAGGAAAGTCGATTGCTTTCGTTGCTTTTGTATCGATGACCCGCGTGAATTGAGACATATCGATCTGAGAGTAAATGCAAGAGGGAGAAAAAGAGAAAGAAGGAAAGGGGGGGGTGGGTAGAGTGAGCGAATAAGAGGGAGATATTCCATACATACCTCTTCCCTCTCTCTCTCTCTCTCTCTCTCTCTCTCTCTCTTCCTGTCTCTTTCTCTTCCTCCTTCTCTTCCTCCTGTACCTCCTTTACGGGCCAGCTGCAACGCATGCGAGTAGTGTGCAATAAAACTTCATCTTGTGGTACTCGGGCGTTAAATACTTTCGTTTTCCTTCGGCAACGATGTACTTGGGCCGCGCCGTTATTCCACAGGTGTTTGGCACTTCCGTAAGCGATAAAAGCCCGGGCTCCATCTCGACCGCTCTTCCACCACCTCCCTCCCTCCCTCCCTCTCTTTTTCCCTTTCTCTCTTCTTTCTCTCTCTCTCTCTCTCTCTCTCTCTCTCTTTCTCTTTTTCTCTTCTCCACTTTTCTCTCCCGTCTTTTCGAGCCGTCCGACACGAGTGATCCTGCTGCGAACTTTTCTCTCTCTCTCTCTCTCTCTCTCCCTCTCTCTCTCTCTCTTTTTCCCTTCAACCCTTCATCTCTACCCTTTCTCTCTTTCGTTATTTACCTTTTCCTGGTATTTTCTTTTTCTTTTACTTCTTCTTTTTCTTTTCCTCTTTCTTCGTGCTTATCTACATAAACCACACACACACATATATATATATATATATATATATGCATTTAACGATTTCCATTTTCTTTTTTTCTATGCTTTTACTTCTTTTTTTTCCCCCTTTCTTTCTTTCCCTCTTTTTTTTTTCCTTTTGATTTCCCTTCGACAAAATCGAGACGCAAAATTTTGTGGAATGTTCAACGCACATAACGACATTGAATTCTCGCGAAATACGAGCGGAAACGTAGAAATGAGTGTGGACGATGTTGTAACGGTCGTAGCTTTTTGTACTAACGCGTTACATCGCCCGACCAAAAACGTGAGTAAAGCTCGCTCCGATATCGGCTCTATGACGGATCGCAGATGGCCGATGGGCATGGATCATAAAACTTATTATCCGCCTTTTACGGCACGGTGATAAATTTAAATTGGTTTTTAAAAATTCGCGCCGACGGAGAATCCGCCACCGGTCTTGTCCATCTCGAATGAAAAAAAAAGGGTTACATCCTGGAGAATTCATTTTTATAAAGAAAGAAAAATAACAAATTCTATGCTAAAGCAAAATTTTTGTCAATGGAAATGAAATCCGATGGTTTAAGGGGAAAAAAAAAAGAAAAAAAAAAGAAAAAAAAAGAAAAAAAACAACAAGAACAAAGAAATAAGATAAAAATACGATCCGATTTAAGCCGATATAAACCAATGTAAAAGAGAAGGGGGGAGGGTTGGAATAGGGGAAAAAAAAGTGTTAAAAAACATTGCCAATAAGAAAATGTTCGACAAGAAGGGAACTTGATTAAAAATAGAAAGAAAATGGAGACAAGAAACACGACGCGAAGTCTGGTTCGCCGTTCTGTAAAATCCACCCTTCTGACGATCAAGCTAGCAGATTTGAAGAGTGAGAGAGAAAAAGAGAGAGATAGAGACAGATAAAGAGAGAGAGAGAGAGAGAGAGAATTGAAAAGAGAGAAAAAAGTGTCTCGTCGACGCGTTTCCGAGGACGTCCAGCAGTTCTCGCGAGCGAAGGGTGGCGAAACAGTATTTGTTTACGTTGGTACCTCGAGACGACATGATCAGCGCATTAACCCTGCTCGCATTTTTCCATCCGCGTTGTCCTCTTCTGCCTGGCGCCTGCCTGGGATGCGTTTTTATCGATTCGTAGACCCCTGCCCCTATGTGTCTCGTATACGTTTGCGTGCACACGTTCACTACCTAACACATACATACATAGAAGCCTCAGCGCACGTTCGAGGCATCGATAGAGAGAGAAAAAGAGAGAGAGAGAGAGAGAAAGAGAAAGAGACAGAAAAAGAGAAAGAGAAAGAGAGAAAGAGAGAGAGAGAGAGAAAGAGAGAGAAAAAAAAAGAGGGAGAAAAAGAGAAGCATACAGATTGGACCGGGCGTCCCTCTATTTTTTTTTTCCTCTGAACGCAGCACGACCCCCACCAACATCGTGGACACCATCGCGAAACTTCCGAAGCTACCGACTAATAAGGCCTCGCTCGTTCTCTTCGTCCTCAGATTCTCCGATTTTCGCTCGTTTACATCGTTTCTCACCATTGACGAGAAAGTAAGTTCATTCTACAAATGTCTAACACGTCTCTACTTTCCTCATCGGAAGAAATTGTCAAACTTGTACAAAGTATATACTATACTCTCTCGTCGGAGTATATAAAATGACTCTGAAGATCGTTTAAAAACTAATCACGTTAAACTTTTTATTATCTCAATCTTAACACGTTCATTGTCTTATAAAAAAAAGTTATCAAAACTTTTGCTCAGATATATCTATGTGGGGAAGGTGAGGGTGGGTGGGTGGAGTTGTCAATAAAAGTATTAACTTCATGGCAATATATTTAATGACATAATTGTATCAAGAGAAAGGCATCAAAGTATTACGTGTGTCTGTAAGGTATGAACAAAAAAAAACAAAAAAGAAAGAAAAAAGAAAAGAAGAAAGAAAAAAAAATTTTTGATCAAACATTTAAAGAATATAAGAAATATTTCAGGGACAGTTTGGCCGAGTTTAAAGAGTGGTCTCGATCAATAAAAAAAAAAAAAAAAAAAAAAAATCGAGTAGAAATGTTGTACGTCGATAAATCTTGATAAAGCATTGTAGAATGTGACAGTGACCCCTTCCAAGGTCCTGTGTTCCTTTTCCAATACGACAATTGAGACTATTCCGGTAAGCTTTGGAAACAAGTAGGAGCAATATTTCCGTTCGGCTGGAGTTCTTTTTTCCATCTCCGTCGGCAACTACGACGGCGGCATCGGCGGCACCTTCGCCAGCCCCAAAAACCGCCCCTTCGATACGCGACGAGCCCCGTTCGCGTAGCGCGCGCGCTCATGCTCGCTCCACAGCATCTCTTTCTCTGTCGCTCGCGTATGCATCCCCACCTCTCGAGTTAGCGGCACCACCACCGGCAACGGCACTACCACCGAGGGGGTGGCACGTCGCTCACTACGTCATCTGTCCCCTCGACCAATCGACGGGCGGCGCGCATTTTTTCCCGGCGCCGAAAAAAAAGCTGGCTAAAATAGAGGAGTACGGAGGGGAATAGAAAGAGAGAAAGAGAGAAAGAGAGAGAGAGAGAGAGAGAGACAGAAAAAGAGAGATGAGAAAGAGTGGACGAAAGAGAGGAAAAAAGAGAGACAGAAAGAGAGATAGAGAGAGAGAGAGAGAGAGAGAGAGAGAGAGAGAGCTACGGGGGAAAAAAAGAGAGAGGTCGGCATTACCCCCGAAGCCCGTTGCGGACCAATCGCCATACGTAAAGAGGCATTTTTTATGGGCGCCGCTCGGTCGGCCGGTTTGTGTGATAAAAATTGACCTAAGTCCTCTTCTTTTTTTTCGAACCGAAAGCGCGCCAGGGAGGAAGAGAAAGAGAGCGAGATAGATAGATAGAGAGAGGGTTGCGCGCGGGCGTTGCGCATCGGCTATAACTGCCTAACATTAAAAAAGATGGGCTGTGTACGGTGGGTGGCGTTGCTGGTGCTGCCGATGGTGGTGGTGGTGGTGGTGATGGTGGTGGTGGTGGTGGTGGACAGGACCACGAAGGGTGGAGTGAGGCTTGCAACGTAGGAAGAGGCAGAGGTCGCGGAGGAAGAGGAAGAGGAAGAAGAGGAGGAGGAGGAGGAGGAGGAGAACGCAGAGATATGGTGACGGTGAGGAGGAGGTACTGGCTGTGCGACGGTAGAGAGGGAGCTCGCGTTTCGAACGACGAGCGGCACAGCACGGAGATACAAGCGCGTCGTTGCAACGTATGTATGTGTCGCGTAGGGTGAGGAACGCGTGGTGAAGAACGCGTGCGAGAGAGCTAAGGGGTAGGGGAGGAGGAAGGGTGAGGAGGAGGTTGGTGGAGGACGCGGTCCTGTCGGGACGACAGGGAGGCTTTGGCCAGTTCTCTCTCTCTCTCTCTCTCTCTCTCTCTCTTTCTCTCCCTTTCTCTCCCTTTCTCTCTACCTCTTTCTCCCTCCTTCTCTTTCTCTCTCTTTCTCTCTTTCGGAGGGGGCGCAAAATAATGCGCATAAAATGTAGCGTATTTATCATGGAGATAAAATGATGTGCTCGACTTTCAGGCGACCGACGCTGTTGGCATGCGAGTACAGTCTGTGTGGAAACTTTAGGTTTTTTGCCTATCGAGATTGCACCGTGAGAAAAGGAAAAAGGGTGAAAATGTAATATTTATTACGATAAAAGGAAATATTTCGAAAGAAAATACAAAACTTTGAGTATAATCTCTCTACGAATTCACCAATACCAATTGGTTAGAATGTTAACTGAATTTTATGGAAATGGTTTAATGATAAAACAAACGTCATGCTACCACGTGGTTGACTATTTGAAAGGAAAACACGTTTAATCCTAGAAATAGAAAACAGTCTTAGTGGATTGAAAGATTTAGGGATAACATTTAAAATTTACTAGATGCAAAAAAGATCCTTGAGTAAAACTACTTTGCGTTACTTTAAAGTAACTACATGTTTCTGGATAATGTTGACACCATTTTCAAGTAGACTACTACTCTGTATCCTTAGTAATCTCTTTCATACGAGAAACCAGACTCCAAAACGGAATTCATTCTCGCTTCGGGCGTGTAATCATGCGAATCAACCCCTCTGTAAGCTCTTCCTCCCAGAACATGATGTAACGTCCTACGTCTAAATTTGCTTCTATTACGTTTCGAATAGCAGCAACCCTAAATATTATCTTGGGAATGAACGCAATGAGTAAGATCGCCAATGCTTTCAACTTCCTTGAGTCTTCTCTTGTCTCGAAGTTTGACAGCTGCGCTCGCTCGATAAATACGACCGATGGAGCAACAAATTGGCAATAAAATTTTGAAATCGTGGCTACAGGAAATTGACGCAAATGTCGTTCGTGTCTTTCAATCACGAGGAACCCCTCGTTCATGCGTAGCACCCTTACATTACGTTGTATCCGGAAGACGCATTCGAAAGACGCGGGATTCTCCTTCGTTATCGATTGTAATACGTTGAGAGTAATTAATATAATTTCGATCGAGATTGGAGTAATCCAAAATAGAAAATTAATTGGGAATGATTGTTGATCTTGAATCTTTCGTTTCTTTCGAATCATTCAAAAACGATTCGACGATTGACTTTGTTCAATTATTGAGTTCACTATAAAGAAGAAGATGAAGAAGAAGAAGAAGAAGAAGAAGAAGAAGAAGAAAAATCCGCGATATTTCGAAACTCACCCTCGAGTGATACGAACTCCCCAATTTTTCCGTACGAAGGGACAAAAATAAACTTAACGTGATCCTAAACTCACGAAGATGTGGTCCTTTGTTTTAAACGACGGGGACAGGGGTTGTTCGCTTGTAATTTAACTATGTATGTGTTCAACATATATATAGTTTCAACGACGAAGTCCAAGAGTCGTCCCCGTGTCCACCCTTCGTAATTCTATCAGAAGCCAATCACGTCCGGCTGAGGGTTGTCGCTGCTTGTGTATACCTTGCGGAAGAAACTCGTTGAGAGAAAGAGGGAGGGAGGGAGAAAGAGAACGAGAGAGAGAGAGAGAGAGAGAGAGAGAGAGAGAAATGGAAAAAGGGAGAAAATGTGTACGAGAGTATTCACGGATATCTTATGAAAATATTGGCCCATCTTTCTAGATAGATTTTCTTCCTTTTTCTTTCACCTTTTTCCACCATTTCCACTTCCTTCGAATATTTCCATCCTGAACGAACCCCCATACAGGAAACGTTGCCGCGAACAGTAACAACTCTTAACTGGCTTTAAATTCACGGTATCTTTAAACCATACATAGAAAAATACACTTAACGAGACAGTATACCGTAAATCCACGTACTCGCATTATCTTTCGCGGAAAAGATGGCACCTACCGGGTTGGACTGGTCTCACCCGACGAAAGCTTTTCATTTCCGTAATATTTTATAAGTTATCTCGTCAAGTCATGTCCTTGGATTTATGTGTTAATAACATTTCTCAAACTTCTCGTACGAGTTCAACAACGTTAAAATAGAAAGGACGAAAATTCTAACGATTTAAAATATCATCATCAAAGATCGTTAAAAACTTTGGTCAAAATCATTTGAAAATATTCGCCGACATCTTTGACATAAATCGTCGCCAATTGTCATTGACAATGAATGCAAAGCAATCTTTAAAAGACTCCATTTAAATGGAGTCCCATTCGTTTCGCTTTTGAAAGAAAAGAAGAAAAGTTAACGCGTTGGTTAGCGAACTTAACGTTACAAAGAGACAGAAAGACGATGCGTGTTTGAAGAAACGTAATTAGTCATCGTCGGAAAAGCCCGAGATCGTTTCTCGCTTGCAATGAAGACCGATGAAAACGGTGGATGGGTATAAGGTATAAAGTTTTCGTATCAAAATTCAAGTGTCTTCCCATCGTTCGGCGTACTCGAGTATAGGAGCGAAGATCACGAAATCTGGAAACAAAAGTACGTTCGTCGTGGGAGGTGTAGGAGGGTAGATGGATGGTAAGGAGGGTAAGAGAAGGGATATAATATGGATCTCCATTTGAAATAAGCTTTTCCCCCGGTCTTCTAGCACCCCTACCTCTTTCTCTTTCTCTCTTTCTCTTTCTCTCTCTTTTCTCCTCTCTCTCTCTCTCTCTCTCTCTCTCTCTATTTCTCTCTCTCTCTATTTCTCTCTCTTTCTCTTGTGCACCTAGTTTGTTGCGTTTGAATATTCAAGCGAACAAGTTTTCTCCTTTTTTATATCTCCCTCTCCTACCTCCTACACTCCTCCTTCTCTCTTTCTCCGCCTCCTCCTTTTTTTTTATTAGCTTGCTACCTACCTCTACCACCCCCTTCTTCCTCGCCCTAGCGTCGACTCGGACATCTTTATTCATTGCCTTTCCAAAGATATAATTGAGTAATTATTTATAATATATCTAGAATATGCATGCTTCACTTCTCTCCGACGGAATACATTACCGCTTACTACCCCTAAACGTAACCTCTTGTTACCGTTCGGATTTCTAGCTTGCAGAACGCAGGGGTTCTCACGCAAACAACTCTGAGTTCTTTCTCCGAGTAGCCGGTCTGATCGGACGGGGATATTAAAAAAGAAAAGAAAAAAAAAAAAAAGAAAAAAAGAAAGAAAAGGAGGAGAAAAAGGAAAAGAAGAGAAGAAAGAAGGAAAAAGGAAGTAAGGGTAAAGGAAATAAGAAATAAAGAGAAAATCGAGAAGTCAGAATGGAATTTCGATCGAACGATTCGTTACGTTCGTCGGATAAGACGTAATGTAGGAACGTCGATATATCTTAGGGGCTCGATCGGCACGAATCACAAAGCCAGTCTTAGAGAAGCGAAAGCCCGCGAAGGACGAAGCCATAATTTCGCATTAGAGACTAATCGCAATCAGTGGAAATAATCGATGTATTAGTCCTACCTTAATTAATGTCCTTATGATCGCAACATAGGTTAATCAGACCCGTCGACGTACAAATTTACGGTTTCGCGTGCATACGTGATCAACCCTTATTCAAACTTAGATGTCTATCTACTTTCGAGACCATTCACATTTCGTGTTAATAAAAATTCTTTTTTATTACATTATATTTTAATTTCTATCACATGAAAATTTAACACATGAAAGATTTGTTATTAATTAATTCAAGAGAAAAGTAAAATTCTGTTTGAAAAAAAAAATCTAGCTCAACAGATTGATCGACTGAGAACCAATTGTCAAGTAGAAACGTCTAAAAGGAGTTTGAAGAGTAAGAAAAGGAGAATGAGAATCGTTTTAATTCTCGCCGTAAGAGAACGTGCGCCGATGAAAGGCCGAGAAAGGGTTGAAGTATGCGAAGCAAGAAGGAGAAACGAAGGCGCTGAAAGGTGCTCCGTTCTCTGCGACGGACTATAACCAAGCCGTTTCATATTCGTAAGAAAACGTTCCGGTTGGTGCGAGTCTGTCGCGTGTCTAGTCGCAGTAAAACGAACGCATTCGTGCAACTTGACCTAACCAAGATTTCATCCTGGCCAATTCCTTGGACACCTTTTCTAACCTTCCTCATTATCCTTTTCATTCTTTTGACATTTCGTTGCACGACCACCTGCCGTTTATGACGATTCTATTTATCATAACAATGGATTATAAATAGATAATAAAAAAAAAAAAAAACAAAAAAAAAAGAAACGATAAAAAAAAATAATAATAATTAAATTTCAAGAATTTCCTTAATCGGATCCATTGATCGCTTTACAAAAAATAAGTCGCAAAAGATTTCTAAGAGTTCTTAAGTGATCTCTCAAAATCCATAGAATTCAATCGAATCGTGTAGCTTACGAAAGAAAATAAATAAATAAATAAATAAATAAATAAAAAGACTTACCGTAAACGAAGACGACAGACGTAGGAGGAGACGAAACGATCCCTGAATGGCAACTTGCCGAAAATGGCGTTGGGAATATATCCCGGCAATTACCATTACGTGCCTGAAGTTGGCCTGCTCGTCGTTGGGATAGCATAATGCTGTATTTAATGGGCAGCACTGCGGGCCGTGTGTGACACGATATACGAGGCCGAGTCAACATATATCCTGTCAGATTTTTAAAATGCCCTGATTTACAGTGACCATTGTACTGTCCGCCGCATATCTATTGTCGTGGCTATATCCCGACGGTTATCCGTTCGCTTCTGTCTAATTTCTTTCAGATATTCTCTTCCTTCCTTCCCTTTTTTTCATTCCTCGAGACGTACTGCGCATACATGATCAAGAAGAAATAATTTTCTGTACATACATCGGGATCGAATACTCGACTCATGATTAAAACACATTTATACAGATAATCATCTTCTATTTTAAATCATCACCGTAAATGAAAGAGTATAGAAAATTCATTAATTAGATTGATATTTGAAAGATATATCTTTTATCTCGATTTAAATTCATAGACAGATAATCATGGATAATCAAATGCTATGGAAGATACGAGTAGTAAATCGAATGAAGGAGAATCGATGAGAAAGAAAAAGAAAAAGAAAAAGAAAAAGAAAATGAAAAAGAAATAAGAAAGGAAAAAGAGAGAGAGAGAGAGAAAGAGATAAAGAATGTTATACGCCGAAGATGCTTTCGCCATTGGTAAAGGAATATATAATTGGTATCGACGTTACTTCTTCGAGTCACGCATACGCGCCAATACGGTCAAAAGGAGAGATAAGTTAATGAAATTCTGAGTGTGTGGCAAGGTGTGTTACGAGATTCTTACGTGTACACGATATATAATGTCGATTCGATATAAATTGATTAGTCGTGATACTCGATGGACCGACGGCTTTAATTAAGTTATCGATTTATTTTCTATATCCTTCCAATGTCGTCCTTTCACGCTTCACGTTTCCTCGATCTTCCTCGTAAAGCACTCTTCCAACCCTTTTTACTTGGCTTAAGTAAGCATTAACGTGACTCGTCACGTTCGGCTTGGATTCTCTCTCTCTCTCCCTCTCTCTCTCTCTCCCTTTCTCTCTCTCTCTCTCTCTCTCTCTCTCTCTCTCTCTCTCTTTCTCCTTCCTCTTTACTATCCATGCCGTTCACGGTTCGTACTTCATCGCTGAGAAAAAGTTAGTATATCGATAAAGCTAAAAGCTATACATACATTCTCCTTGAGATTCACAATTTCTTTTAAAAATGATTCCAACTTATAAACATTCACATCAAAATACAAACTATCTCAATTCAAAGATTTTCCTTCAAACTAACAAGTTACATTTCCTCTTTTATTTCTTATCCATAAAATTTCGTAGTTCCGAAAGCAACACGGTAACGATTCCCATAAATGTCCAATCAATCCCAACCCTTCTCCTATAAATCTTGAATGAACGCAAACGCGTTACATCGACGATATACGAACGACAATCAGAGTTACTGCAAGGATATTTTATTAAATGCGCATGTCAATGAATAATCCGAGAAAATTTCGTAGCTTGAGAAAAATCTTGGTCGTTCGCGTGCTTCGTCGATCGATAGTAGATCGTCGAGCGTTAATGGTGTAGCCATTATCGCAAATTTCTCTCCTTAAATCGAACGTCGCAGCCGAGTTCAAGGTAAGCTTCGAGAAGCGGTAGCTCTCTCTCTCTCTCTCTCTCTCTCTCTCTCTCTGTCTCTTTCTCTCTCTTTCTTTCTGTCTTTATTTCTCTTGCATCAGAGATGGAAGGACAGAGAGAAAAAGACAAGGAGAAAGAGAAAGAAAGAAAGAAAGAGAGAGAGAGAGAGGGAGAGAGAGGGAGAGAGTGAGTGAGGGGGAGAGAAGAGAGTGAAATGGAGAGGCAACCGAGCGAAGCTGGCTGATTGTAAGTTATATGCGACGCGCTTGCTTTATATCTCTCCAACCGCAACTTTCCGCTCTCGTAAAGCCTGCCTTCGTATTCTCCTCTTTGCATTCGCGTCCGCTTCGAAAGAGTATCGTCCTTTTAACTCGAATACGTACGCGGTTTTTAACCTCCACGACTTTAATCGGATCCAAGTCACTGTTTACTCTTTTACTTTCTACCTAAGTCACGAAAGCTTTGACCCTTTTTGGATCCCATCTGCTACGATTAGAAACAAACTCTTATCACATTTGGTTAATTTTTTTTGTTACTTCTTTTTTCTCTGCTTTTTCTCTTTCAAACGTATTCCCATGGTGATTCATAAGGATCAATATATATATATATATATATATGTATATCTAATTGTTGATTAGTTAAATTCGCTACTAATCCGATAGAAAGGAGAACGATTAAGATATATATTTAGATGGTTCTAATCGAGTGTTATAGAATGTTTATAAGATCGAGTACAGTCAGGTTCGCATTGGTCGATTTGCCGGAAGGTAACAGAGGCAGAATGTGTTATTCTTCGACTGACCTGAGACACTTCCTTATACAAACGGAGAGAAGTTAGAGTCGTAGGGTCACCGAGATCTCTCAGCTCTCTGGCTGATGTCCATAATCTGAGCAGAGACGGTACCGGTGACAAGGACGAGGACAGAGAGCTCCAGGTGGCGATGGTGGGGGTCTACGGTGTTCGGGTCTGAGGTTAACTTATAATAACAGAAGTTGTGCCGGAGAGTTCAGTGACTGGGCAGCACCTAGGAAAAGCCCAGGACAGCTAGCTCGACAGGGATGAGGGATAGGTCGTCGCCAAGTGTCCGGCCAACAGAATGCGAGCTATAGTACCTACTAGCCCGGTACAAGACGTGAGACCTGCTCTCACGTGACCGCCGGCAAACTAACCGTGGCGTATGCTGCACAAACAGTGTCGAACTTTGGGCGCAAATTGTAAATTTAGAACTTCGATATGTCTTGGTGATGCCCGACGGTAAATCGCCTGATACTCCTAGAACGACTAACCGAGTCTTTCTCCTTCCTACGATCGTCTCGCGATAAGTCTCTGTCCGAGAAGGATATTCCGTTTACTATTTCGACAAAATCTTCGTGGGAAACAACGATATTATTCAATTTATATCTAATATACACCGATCTTCGTTATAACATATATATATATATATATATATATGTATATATACACACTAATTAATATCAAATAAATATTATTATAAATTTAATTAATATAAGAAAGTTTAAAGATATGATTTATTGTTAGACTTCGATGTGCTCTCTGGTACGACCTAATTGCGACTAAGATGTTAAACGAAACAGAAAAGGAAAACAAATAAGAGAGAATAGACACAGCAGAGGTCGCACTATCACTACGCGATAATCAATGACATTTGTTTGCATACATGTATATATATCGTTTCTAAGAATATTTTTCTCTATTATTTCGAGGTGACATTCATAAAACACGATGGTATAAGAAAATTAAAAACAAAGAGATGGTAAAAATTATTAATGTTATTTCCACGTGTACTATCATTGTTTCTTTCTCTATAGAAAGAGAAGAAACAAAAAATAGAAAGAGAGAAAGAGAGAGAGAGAGAGAGAGAGAGAAAGAGAGAGACAAAGGAACAGAGAACATGAATTTGAATACCCAGAGCTCTCTTTTATCACACGCCATACGAATCGGCGGAAAGACTGACAAACGACAAAAGCGTAAAGACATAAATTTAAATAAACCTCCCTCGAATCGACGTTTTCCCGTTACGCGGTACTTCGTAAGTGAAATAAATACATCTTTTGCCATTATGTATATGTACATACATGTATATCCTCCGTTTGACAATTTTTATCGCATATTCCGTGAATATTTGAAATGAATAAATGCATTTTCCGGTTTTATCAATGTTCCGAAGAACGTCGAAATCGTAATACGATGAGAATGGGTTGCTCGCTCGTTGTCATTCGCGATACGTTCATTCGAAGTATCACTTTTTGCCCTTAGGGTTCGTAACAGCAGGGAGGGTAGCCGACTTTACTTCGTGGTAGGTACTCGTTAGAAAATGTCCAATCGCTGTTCGAATGCGTTCTCTTACAATGTATGGCTCGACTGAATCATGACTCTCATAAAATATCATCGGTAAACAATTAACATTCGTGTAAGTCCAGCCCACGCGTACAAACCATCTTACGGGCATTTGCAATGACGAGTAGAAGGAGAAGGACGAGGAGGAAATGAAAGAGAAGTACAGAGGGAAAGAAGAGGAGGAGGTAAAGGAGAAGA
Organism: Vespa mandarinia; assembly: GCF_050613455.1. Classification (NCBI taxonomy): domain Eukaryota; kingdom Metazoa; phylum Arthropoda; class Insecta; order Hymenoptera; family Vespidae; genus Vespa; species Vespa mandarinia. The sequence goes on from NC_140823.1 coordinate 3,590,565, forward strand.
AGAAGAAGAAGAAGAAGAAGAAGAAGAAGAAGAAGAAGGAGAAGAAGGAAGAGGAGGAGGAGGAGAAGGAGAAGAGAAGAAAGAGAACGCGTTCGGTTGCTTCGTACGATCCGTTCTAACAATTTGCCCGGAGGGTTGTTACCTCGTTAAGTGACAATCAGAGGCGTTGGCTTGAAGTAGTACGCCAGCATGTCAGATGTCCATTGCTGTTAGCAGGCTGGACCTACTTCGACACGTCTCGGATCACAGGTCAACGATTTGTTCGAATCGTCGTTGTAAATCCAACCGTATGATTACTCAAGTACCGAATATCGTCACTTTCTTCGATAATAACGTACATATACTACCCTCCAAATTCTCGATTCTCTTTAATGAATTCTTTCAATCGATTATGCGCCATTCCTTCTGCTTCTCGAACACCCTCCTTTTTTTTTTTCCTCTGTCAAACGATGAACGAACCCTCCTGAAGCAAAGTGAGAACATCCCTTCGATCGTGACGACGGAGAAATAACATCGAATGATCGTGATTGTTGCCGTATGAAATCTACATTTCTAACGATCTTACTATTGTTTTAGAATGTATACGGGGTGAGTTTTGAAAGGGTGTCGGGCCAACGAATTTACATAAACGTGTCCCTTATCTCGAAACTGAGAGATAAATTCTGATAAACGTACCTTATCGAAGATATACTCTTAACAATGAGAAAATGAAAAATGTAAAAAAAAGTGACGTTTTATTTATTTAAAAATTAAAGATATTACTATTGTAAATACGTGTATTATATTAACATTACTTTCTAAAAGAGATAAGATAAAGTTTTTGATTCATTCGTTCAAGTTTCTACGTCAATTTAGAAGTTGTCTGTTGTTATAATTTATCCTACAACTAGTTGTGCCTATACCTCATGAAAGATGATTCCATCTAACAAAGATATTTTTCACTTTATTCAAAGATATAAAATATATCTATATAAATTTTACGATAACGTCCATTTAAAATTAATCGTTATTTATGAAGATATAAGTAAAAGAAGAATATTCATCTTTCGTAATATTTTTCCATCGGATTATTCGAATTGAATATGATATTAAACGAATTTATAAATTAAAAGGTGTTTCGGTGTGTCTAATCTCTGAATAAAATCAAAACGTAGAGTCTAATTATCGAATCCCACCTAACGATCATAAAAGAATTAATAACGTCATGGTGACTGGTAGATATCGAGTAAAGAAAAGAATAAAGATAACGAGAAAGTAAAAAAGGAAATAAAGAGGGAGGGAAAGAGGAAGAGAGAGAGAGAGAGAGAGAGAGAGAGAGAGATGAAGGGACGATCAGCTCATATAACCAGACACCTGCCAAATTTATATCGGCTAATCGTTCCACGTGTCGTTTCTCTCTCGATACGGAACAGAGCTCTCGAGTCATAAGCTCGAGAATCACGGGATCTCGTACACTCATTACGGCGAACAAGTCGGCCGAATTAACGAGCCAGAGAAGAAGGAGGCCCGAGGGGTATGGTTATTGACTTTTGTCACGTCTACGTTGTAGCACGTTGATGCGATCGGCATCGATACGTATCAATTACACGAGGAATATTAATGAGCTATCAAGCATCGCTGCCGACGAGGCGTGATCACATGATGTGAGTTTCTCTTGGTGTGTGAAAAGGAAAGAAGGATAGATATAAAATGAGAGAAAAATAAAGATAGAGCGAGAGATAGAGAGAGAGAGAGAGAGAGAGAGAGAGAAAGAGAGAGAAAGGGTGATGAACGAATGAAGAAGGCGTAAGAGAGAGAAAGAGAAAGGGTGAGAAAGAGGGGGCAGGTATCCGCGCGTATTTGACGAGGGATCTGGAGTTGTCCCGAGGGAGAAAAAAAGCAAGAAGTTGATTGAATTTTACCGCGTGCCCGTGTACGTCGTGTGTAGTATTCGCGGGTTCCGAGGCCGGACACGTGTGTATTTAGAGTTCCCGGGAGCTACCGGGGTACTTACGCCGGCACTTTCGATGTGACGGTGTTATAAATGGGAATTGAATCGAACCTACCACCAACGCCATTGCCATCGACGCCATCCGTCCACGCCTTTCCAAGGTTATCGTCCGCGCCAAATCTATAGCCCAGATACAATCCTGACAGAGACACGTTTCGTAAATTCATTTCGAACATTAACGATCATCACCTTAGCTCTTAAGATTAACCAGAAAATCGATTTGCTTATCTCGTACGGAGTCTCGCTGGTTATAATCGAGATTATTTGGATCTCACAGTTTCCGCCGGTAAGATTCAAAGTGCTGAAGTTAGGCTCCTTCGGCGAGTGCTATAATTCTCCCTAACGAAAGGAGGATAGGAGCGTAAAGAGAGAAAGGAAAGAGCAACCTCGCTATTACAAGTTATTTGAATACGTTACGAGCTACGCATAATGAAGTGCCCTCTGGCGTTTTATCGTTAGCCCTTCCACGGTAATCGTTCGGTCCGATGTGCGATAGAAGAACGGAACGGCCACAACGGTATTCGCTACTGGGCGTGGAGAAATCCGCGAGCTTAATAAGGGTAAAGCGTGATGAAGTGCTTTCGTTGCTATTCGACGAGCGACGGCAGAGACTGGTAGAGTGGCCTACTGGATTTATCGTTTCTCCTCAATTCCGATGCTTCGAGATTCTTTTGAAAAAATAATCTTCACCATTTTATCCTTCAACGAAATTGGAACTTTCTTATGCATGTACATACATATTTATATATATATATATATATATATATATATACATATATGTACGTATATGTATATGAGAGAATTGTCGTATGTCGTTAAGGCTAGAATTAGAAATAAAATCCGAATGAAATCATGTACTAAGACAAAGAACGATCATCAATCATCTCTTGACTAGAATAACCTGCAATTGAGATTTTTTTTTTTCAAGGCACACGTTATGTCAACGAGTTTCAAGATCGTAGACCTTGACTCTAGCATAATTAGCACGTCGAGGCGCAAAAGCCTACTTTGTTCATCCACTCGATACACCTCTCATTCTCTTTAACATCCAATGCTAACAAGCAATAACCATGTTCCTTGACAAACGTAATGTCCTAGTATATGGACATAAACTATCCTTGTAAATCTATAAATGTTTATTATCTTCAATGGTCTTGGATTATAAGCTATAAATCGTTATTCGCTATTAAGGTATAATCCTTCGATTAATATTTTCTTCTTAATGTTTCAGTTTGGAATAAAAATCGGTAATCTGCATTGGAAAGATAAAGATGAAATTTCATGAAAGTAACGATCGTTGGACCAAATTCATGCGACTTTGTGTGGCTGATTATTCCAAGAGATTCTTCTGTCTATTTCTATCTCTTTCTCTCTTTCTCTCGACTCTTTACGCTCGTAAACGTCGAATTTCGACGTGGCAAAAACGGTAGCAATTAAAAGGGCGTCCCTGATTACTCTTCTCGATGCCGCCTCGTAAAAAATTCTTTCGAAGGACTATCGGCTCGCTCACGGCTTAGAGCACATTCGTTGCTCGCGAGCAACAATGTACGATAATGAAGAATTATCGCTGCGTAAGGCTGTTGGAAATAGAGGCGCGGGACTACTCGTTAGCGGATCGGGATCGTAAAAATCATTCTGATGCTCTTGCGAAAGCAACGGACGTTCCTGTTGGTTTAAATCCCTCGTCGCATCGGCCAATGTAAAAAAGAGAAATAGGAAAAAGTATTTAGTGTGGCACTCTAAGGACTAAAAATTTAACAAATGATATTACTTACAATGTTACAAATTTAAATATAAATTCATTGATATTGGATTAAAATTAATGAAAAAAAAAAAAAAAGAAAGGAAAGAAAAAACAAAAAGGAAGATTTGATATCGATCTTAACATATTACATTTAAAGTGCATTGTACCTTATTTATCTTTCGCCACGGGCTATTTTGTTGGAATCAGAAATATTCATTCGTTTCACATAATACAAAATAATACAAATACGTAAAAGTTTAATTAAATACCGATACAATTTCAATAACGAAATCAACATCGGTGTAATAAAAAATAGGTTAAAGGTGAAAAATTTCGTGACCTGAATATAATGCTTTAAGATGGAATACACGTTTACAAGTAAAAAAAAAAAGAAAATATTATTTTGTTTTTCTTTTATTCTTTGGTTTTACGTTTAAAAAGAAGAGTCTTTAAAAGGAGTGCAAGACAGTGCGAGCGGATTAAGGACGTACAGCGAATTATTGGAAGGAAGGGGCGATAAAGTTACGAGGGATACTGGACGATGGATGAGAAACCAAAGAGAAGGAGAAAGAGGGAGGAAGCGAGATGGCAAGTGAATAGGGGAGTGTATTGTAAGTGCCTCGGGGCGAACTCTCGTAGGTGGCACGTCTCGCACGTTCGCGCCATTTTCCGTCGGCGTTTTAAAGGCTCGTTCACATTTGCACCACGTACTGTTCCATTTGTAGAAACTTGGTCATATCGTTTGCGTGATAATCAGACAAGAGAAAGTTAATTATATTTATCGGTTATCGTGACTATTTCTGTTTCAAACGATCGTAATAGTTTACAAATAATTACGAACAATTTATGATACCATTAAGAATCACAAATATATTATATGCAGGTTATTAAATTTACTTTTAAATATTGTTGAAATATCGTAATGATCTAACAGGTGTTTGTATCGTCGATCTGTCTCATATTTTTTGGAATATATATAGAAGATCAAATATGGTTCATTAAAAAATATTTTCAGTTGATAAGTTCGATAACTTTTAATTTAAATATCTTAATCAGAACGTTTTTAAAAACTCTGTATATATTAAAAAAATAATTAAAAAAATATATATATGTGATTTTATAATTTAGAAGAGAAATTAGATTTTAAGTTTGTCGATTCCATTTAAAACACCGTTTCATGGCCATTCACGAAGTCTTTAGAACGATTTAATGACTAAATTTCTTAAAAAAAAATAACAATGAACAATGAAAAGAATCTCATTCACCTACATAGTATAGATTTTCACATATCAAACAATTCCTTACTACTGTCACCGATCACACGCTGATGTCATTGAAATTCAAATTGTAAACATCGAGATAAGAGATACTTCTCATTGGAGTCAGAAATAAACAAAACCGTCGTGTATAATACGTAGTATATAGTAATGAGTAAGTAAACGACCTTTAATACAATAACAATCTAGTATTTCAAGTACACGTTATTCAATAGAGAGAGAGTCAGTCGACAATTGGATACGTAGAGAGTAACAACAGATTAGCGGGATAAGAATAAGTTAGATTTAAGATTTTTCTATGGATTCATGGGAATGATTTTACGTTCCCGTACGTGGAAAATTCTTCAACAGTGTCGAAGAAAGAGTTAAGAATCCTGAAAGAGTAAGACAGAAAGACATAGAGAAAGAGAGAGAGAGAGAGAGAGAGAGAGAGAGAGAGAGAGAGAAAGAGTTGGTATCAAGAGGCGATTGCAAAAAACAAGAGTAGAAGTTAGCAGGAGTAGCTGGAGTAACAGCAGCCAGCACCAACAGCAGCCAGCATATACGTATTAGAGGTAATATTTTAGCGGTACTTTTAATTTCGCTGTGATCGTAAACATTTCGACGCACGCACGGGCGTGCACGCGCGCGCGCGCGCGAGCGCAACCAAAGGAGAAAAAACGAACGAGAGGGGAGTGGAAACGAAGGAAACGAAACGGACGAGCCGAGCTCGTATTTGCATATTTTAATGAGGCACCAGGCGTATAGTGTGGCGCGATGCTGGCACACCGGTGACTGCGTCTGCCTGTCCGATCCTACCTTTGGTAGTATTGCTTCGCTTCTGGTCTTGGTTTGGTACTCAGGTAGCCTCCGGTTCTTGGCCAACGTCAGCTCCAAATGCCGATGATAATGTGACGACGCTTCGACCTAATGCGTTCGACTTCGAATAACTGAGACTCGTTTGTTTTAATGTTCGATCTTTACCGAAATGAATGTAGACCCTAAAGCCTGACTTATATTTCAAGCGTATGTGATAGATTTTACGTTTAAATTTAACAGATCAATGTTTGAGTTTCTCATTGATACTTTTATTCGAAAAGATCAAGAGGTTATATTCGTCACGTTTACGTATGGAAAAGTTTTTTTCCTTTATACGATAGATAACTGTACGTATATAAAAAATCGATAAAAATTCTCGTTTGATATGTACGTACATATGTATATACATTGTATATGTACGATCGTATAGTATTTATCGGTAAAATATACTTTTTCATTTCGCAAAGTAACACCCGATAAATGTTTGCCTTTAATAATCGCGTAATGTTTTTAAACTTGATACAATGGTTTATCCCGTTACATAGCTAACGAATAATGCAATATTTGCGAGATTGTACAAACAACTCGACATCGTCATCTATAACTTTAAAGAGTTATCAAAAGAGAATTGATGCGTGAGAAGAAAAAAAAGATCGAATGATATCACGTAAAATGAAGAAGCAATGTGAAAGAAAGTTTTCAAAGTTTCGATCGAATTCACGAAATTCTAGAGGATTCATTTCCATTAGAACGAAGTTATTTAGAACATAGTCAAAGTTAGTTCGATCGGTATCAATCGTTTCTTTTGCTTTCTACGAAGTACCGGACACGATCGAATACGGTCGAGCTCGGGACCGAAAGGCGTTAATTATAATTAGCAGAGGCGAGATTAGTAATTAACACTTGGGGGTAACCGTGAACGTTGCGCGAAGAGGTGCATTACGAGTTGCATTTGTATGCGTGTTTATAAGGTTGTAGAAGAACGTATGCTCACACGTTCATACATGTTCGTGTAGGTGCGCGAGCACGCGGATAATAACGCTCGAGAGAGGGACCGGCCGGCTGGCTGGAAGGCGAGCGAGGCAGGTCGTCCGATTTATAACGCAGATAATAATTGCGGGCCGAACTTAATATTCATGAGCCAATCAGATCTGCGTTTCGAGTCGACGCTACTCCGAACCTCTTTTTCGCGGTCTCTCTCACTCGCTGTTTTTCTCTTTCTTTCTCTTACCAACATACTATCTCTTTCTCCAGACGTTCATTGTCCGTAACAGCGATCTGAGAACATATATGTGAGATAGTAATTAATCGCAACCCTCATTGTCAGCGTTCTCAAACTTGCAGATCTTTCAAGTATATAAGAAAAGAGAGAGTATCGTTAAAATATCGTTATTTCTTATTATTTCCAATTGTTCTTTTCTTTCTTTGTTTTTCTTTTTTTTTCTTTTTTTTTTTTCTTTTTTTTTTCGTACAAGTTAATACTACATCGGAATAATCGTTTCTTCATTGATAATTTACGAACATTGAATAAATTATATGAAATAGTTTTCGTATAAATACAACGACTTGTGACAGTAAAAATAAAGGATCCGACGAATTTCATGGTACGAATAGAAGAATTCAAAAGGGTAAAGACTGATCATGCGCGGATGATTTTCGATGACGCTGTCATCGGGCGCGGCCATATCGTCGAACGTTTAAAATGCCGTTCGTTCACGTTTCTGGACGTAAAACGAGGAAACACGGAAAAAATTGTCACCGTCGACGGCTCGTATGATATTTTAATCGCGAGTAACGTATGGAAACGGCCAGTTCCTTTTGCGTTTCTGAAAAAAATATGGCCTCCATTTTTATCCCGGGAGCGAGAACGCTAAACACCGGCGGGCCGGCCTTCCAAAATTCGGACGGGTACGGAGAATTCTCGCGGCTGCGAATGCAGAAAAGAGTAAAAGAGAGAGAGAGAAAGGGAGAGAGAGAGAGAGAGAGAGAGAGAAAGAGAGAAAGAGAGAGAGAGAGAGAGAAAGAGAGGGAGCGATTTGGTGGTCGCGCGACCGTTCCGAAATGGCCGGAAGCCCCGGGTGTTTGTAAGTTTCGGCTAATAGAAAAAAATGACGAGCTGCCGTACTACCCCCGTGTCCATTTCCAGCTATTATTTTTATTCCGGTGCGTTTTACCGGAATGGCCGCTCGCCGGAGCCGCGTCTACCGAGCGCCATCTATATGGAGTTGCGCGTGCTGTGATGGCGCTGTACTCACTCATTACCCTTTCCCTCTTTTTCTCTATCTCTACCCCGTTCCTACCCCTCTTCCTCTTTCCCACTTACTCCCTTTTCGCGTAACATCCCTTTCTCTCTACCTCTCCCCATTTTTTTTCTCCCTATCTCTCTATCTCTCTCTCTCTCTCTTTTTTTTTTTATCACCCCGTACCCCCGCGTGCCCTCTCTCGCAGATTTACACACTTTTTTTCGCCGGCAACTGTCTGTCATTAGGTGCAGCACGTGGAACGGGGAGAGGAGGAGAGAAGCGAAGAGAACGGGAGAGAGAGAGAGAGAGAGAGAGAGAGAAAGAGAGAGAGAGAGAGTGAACAGGACAGAAAACGGGGAAAAAAGTTAGCGAACGAAAGAACGGAGGGAAGAGGGGAAGGCGTTCGACTAGCATCGAACCGGAAAGGGTAGATCGGCGAAGAGGTTGCATACTGCGGGAGAGGGGTTGGAGGGAAAAGAGGTTACATCGGGAAAACGCGTTTAACAAGGACAGATAGTGATTTAATTTTAAAAAATTGACGAAACGACGCTGAAACTACGAGGTCCGAGTCGGCAACTGCTTCTATCGTGGCCGCTTCGGTACCAACATTGATTAACTTTCGACAATGTCAAATCGTTCGGAGCTTCGCTAGAAGGGTGAAAAGAGAAGGGGAGGATAGGACGGCCATTCTCCGCGACGACAAGGTGTTACCGGCACGTTTTTTAACTCATTTGTCTATATTTTCGGTTACCAAGCGCACTTCGATGCTCGAATGAAAAGAGAGAGAGAGAGAGAGAGAGAGAGAGAGGGAGAGAGACGATGAGAGAAAGGGATAGTAGAAGAGTCCGAATAACGCGGACAAATTACTACTACGCTACTGCATTATTTGTGTCGTGTCGTGCCTAAGCGATCACCGTGTCCTCGCCGTTAGCCGTTAACGGCCGCCGATTTTGCGGCAGATCTCTGACGGACGACACTTCCAAACTATCCCACTCGTCGCGTATTTTTCCAACTTGGAACGAAGCCCATACCGAAGTGCTTGTTTAGAACATTCAAGGTAATTACCGTACATATTTTATATAACGAGAAAATATTAGATCGTTGTTTGGGAATATTCCATGAATTTGTTTACCAAAGTTTAGTTTTATTTTTTTTAAATACAATCCATTCATATTATCTACGTATCGAAGAATATATTTCAAGCTTCCTGTTATATCGTTCAGTGAATTTCTTTTATATTTAGATATTTATCATATTTACTCGAATTCCAAAAATTCTTACGAAAGTAAAAAATATTTCGATTAACATAATTCTTATTTCTTTTTTTTTCTTCTTTTTTTTTTTTTTTTGAAATTTCTACGAACAGTTCAATAAATCAATATCGAAATACAAAGCCTTTTTAGGAAGTAATTCGTTAAAAAAGAGTCAGTCTTTATTCGCTTCATCTCTCGAAGTCAACTCGTCGTGGTAACGTCGGCAAGTTGTCCGTCTCTACAAAAACGTCCGGTAGTTTTCCGTAAATCGATTAAAACCGTGCCGTACGTTTCTCCTACGTCGAAAAAATTCATCGGCGTTCAGACAGAAACGACGGGCAACGGTGGTCGCGAGCGCTAATTTTTCAACACCTCGATAACATCGAAGGGCAGAGAAAAGTACAGTACTAGGAGGGCTGCAAGAGGGAAGCGACGGCGACGGCGACGGTGGCGGCTTTCGCTCGCAGACTGTGAATTATTACAGTCGAAACGGCTGGCTTGCGTATCGTTCGAAATTCGTGACAGAGAGAAAGAGAAAGAGAGGATAGAGGAGAGAGAGAGAAAGAGAGAGAGAGAGAGAGAGAGTCTAAAAACCCGGAAGTTTCGCGGCGTACGATGTATGGCAAACGGCTAATGAATTAACGCGCGTGGCGGTTTGTCCGCTTTTGGTAGAAAGAGACAGAGAAAGAGCGAGAAAGCGCGCGCGCATGAGAGAAAGAGAGAGAGAGAGAAAGGATGAGAGAAGCGGACAAGCTTTCGCGTTACCACAAAGGGTGAGAGAGAGAGAGAGAGAGAGAGAGAGAGAGAGAGAAGGAAAAGAAAGGAGAAACAATGTTCAAATTATACGACGTCCAGAGGGTTGCCCCGTGGCTGGCATTTAATGGCCGCTTTAATTATTTAAGCATTTTATAAGTCAATTAACGTAGCATACCCGCGCACTTTTCTACCTGTCGTGCTATCGCGCTCGATAAAAGTAACTTTCTCCAGCGAGACTTTCCTGTCTCGTCTCGAAACCGTCGAGTTATCCCAATCTCTCTTTCTCTCTTTCTCTCTCCCTCTCTCTCTCTTTCTCTCTCTTACAAAATGAGAGAGAGAGAGAGAGAGAGAGATAGTCTTTTATTCGCCGTTAGTACGGATTAGATGCGTTAAGGAACAATTTTTTTCCAACGAAATTAAAAGAATATATTTACGTTTTTAAGACGAACGTAGATAAGTTCGATGTATGCAAATCGCTTTTTTTAATTACATATAACTAGTTTCAATATATTTGCGTTGTTTTAAAATAAGAAAATACTTGTCCTAGTTATTTAGTTATTGGAAAGAGAAGTAAAAAAAAGAAAAAGAAAAAGAAAAAAAAAAGAAAAAAAAGGGAGATGGTTATTCCATGTAGGTATAACAAGGAAAAGAGGAGAAAAAGAGGGATATTCTCGCATAGGTACGCAAGGAGTCTTTGCGATGTCGGTCGGCAGAAGGTCGTTGGCGGCTCACTGTTGGAAAAGGAAAGGATGAGGAGGGGTAAAGGGAGGGGAGTCAGGGAATGATTAAACCCCCCCGAGACGGTAATTTTTCATGTCCGATCATAAATTACCGAGCTCTGCACTGCCTCCGCGTGCGAGCGAGTACGCCCGCGCCAAGATGTGTGTGTGTGTGTGTGTGTGTATATATATGTGTGTTTGTACGCGCGTATATACGTGCATGTATTCGTGTTACGAGTTGCGAGAAAAATTTCAGACGGTATTATAATTAGCTATGTTAATTATGCATTAATTTATTATCCGGCACAGCGCGACGTTTTAATTATAATCTTGCCAGGGCCGCGGGGGCAGCTTGAAAAGTAGTTTGGTAGTTTCGAACGGCTTCGTCCCTTCCACCTACTTTCATCCCTCCCTCCCTTCCTCCCTCCTTCCTCCATCACCACTTACTCTTCTTCTTCTTCTTCTTCTTCTTCTTCTTCTTCTTCTTCTTTTCCTCCTTCTTCTCCTCCTCTTTCTCCTTCTTCATCTCTGTCTCTCTTTTCCTCTCTTCTACCTCACCGTCATCGTCGTCTTTGCTCGGCTCTTTTAGCCCGCGACGAGGACCGCGCGCAAAAATAATTTCATTCGAAAGCGCGGAGTTAATTGGGATTCTTCGAGATATCTCCTGCCGGTTCGCTGACTCCAGCCGGCTGCCCGACCGACGGTATTATTCTTTCGGCCCTCTTCCTTCTTTCTTTCTTTCTTTCTTTCTTTCTTTCTTTCTTTCTTCCTTCTTTCCATTCTTTTTCTGTTTTTTCTTTTATTTTTTCTTTCTCTCTTTTTTTCTTTTTTTCTTTTTTTTTGTTTTCTTTTTTTTTTTTAAAGAGCATTATTTATTTCGCGACGCGTACCTTCCCACTTTTCTCCCTTTCGTTCCTACGCAAGTTTTCTTTCTTCTTAGAGCCGAATAAAAAGAGTTTGGTACTTCGATAAACTCGTCTTGATAAAAAGGATCGAGCTAAAGAATTGCTCTCTTTCTTTCTTTTTCTCTCATAGGAGGTACAACTTTCTGCGATATCGTTCGATTTACATTCGAAAATATCGACTCGCATTCGAGATAATAAACAGATGATGAACTAGTCACGAATTTTGTTGGTTATGCATGTACGTGCGTACATAAGTATACCACAAATGAAAATTGATTCTGACGCGTTCGAGCATTAATAATATATCGTTTGCGAAACGTTCCATATTGGATTGCGTCCCTCTGTTAATGAATGCAAGAATGTCGAAACTGTTGGAAACGCTGTATGGTATTTGTCATATTAGAACTTCTCAGCTGAGATCGACACCGTACCGTTAAAAGCACTTTACTGTATTCTCTCTAATACCGTTTATTAATAGAATAATACGATATTGCTCGTGTTGTTTAAATTTCGATAATATACAGGAAGAAATATAAGGATAATTTTCGAACTCATTTGAAATCGTTGATATAAATGGTAAAGAGTGATGAGGGGAGGGAGAAGTGGATAGGTTTAACATCGATTCCCATTTTAAAAAGTAAACATCAATATCGGAGATGATTTCGGCGATAAACGTTTACGCGTTTATCGGCTGCCACGCGGACATGTATGATTCATAGGGATACAATGAATAATACCAGATGATATAAACATTGTTTCGGACGGTGCTAAATGTGTAAACACGAGCAGTTAAACAGTATGAGAAAAGAACGAACAATCATTCGATTCTTCGTTCGTTCGTTAACATCTCTAATCACTTTCATTTAATTTTTCATCATTTTTACGATATTAAAATAGAACAGGTAGAACGAGAATGGATCTTTATTGATTTTACGATAGCCAGATATAATTAAGAAGCAATTAATATTATTATTGTTATACTCGAAATTTCGCGGTTAATCAATCTCCTTTTTATTCATATCTTCTAACCGTGAGAGTCGACGAGATGAAACGCTTGAAAGTTCGGTGACATACGAAGAGGACGAAGAGGAGGATGATATCCTCCGACGATGAGTCTAATTAACGAATGATTCGAATACGTTCACGCAAAAGAAAATAATTTCCCATTAAAGCGGCTTGCGTTTACGCACGGATAGGAAGGAGTTAATCGACGATACGTTAATTTCCTGCAAAGCGGTTCGTCCGTTTCTCTCTCTCTTTCTCTCTCCTCTCTCTCTCTCTCTCTCTCTCTCTCTCATTCTCTCTCTCGGATTCTCGAACGCGTTAATCCCGCGTTTCCCCGCGTGTACATCACTTCGGTTGCTCGGCGTTACGCGACAAGGCCGATGGACATTTTCATCGAAAAACAAGCGTCGAAGAGAGAGAGAGAGAGAGAGAGAGAGAGAGAAAAGGGGAGAGTACAAAGAGAGAGAGAAAGGGAGAAAGAGAGAGAACACATCGTTGACGATAGCAGCTCGTAGGAAACGGCTCGCTTCCTTGCTGTTTTATCGACTATTTTTCGCGTGCGTACCGCCGAAGCGTATCGCATACTACGCCAAGATATTTAATTTTCGTCCCTTCCTGCGTAATAACCGGGTGCGTCGGCACTCGAAGCGACGTGAATCCGATTTGCACGCGCGGAGTATCACGACAAAACGCATCCCCGGGGGGGTAGAAAGAGAAAGAGAGAGAGAGAGAGGGGCACAGAGGCAGAATGAGTGAGAAAGATAGACAGAGAAAAGGGAGAGAGAGAGAGAGAGAGAGAGAGAGAGAGAGTCAGGTCGAGCTCACGAACGCAGCGCGAGTAGAACTCGTCGGAGAGATAATAACGATTTGAGTAGCCAGGACATAATGCTAATTCGCAATTTGCAATTCTTTTTACCGTGCTTTTCTCTTCTCCTTCCACTTCTATCTATCTCTCTTACTCTCTCTCTCTCTCTCTCTCTCTTTCTTTCTCTTTATCTTCCTCTATCTCTCTCGTTTCATCTCTTACTCTTTCTTTCTCTTTTCACCCTTCTCAACATCTATATCCACATTCCTTCTCTCCTTTTCTATCTTATTCCTGCATTCTATCTCTCTCTCTCTCTCTCTCTTGCTCCTTTCTATGCGCCTTTCACCTATCTCACCCTTTTTCTTTCTCTCTTTCTCTCTCTCTCTCTCTCCCTCTCTCTCTCTTTCTCTCGCTTTCTCTTTTTCTCAGAGTGTACTAGTGAGATCGTAGAACTCCACAGACGGGACAGGCTTTCCATTGGATTTCTTACTAACTATAACAACCTGTACGACGCCTCTTGATTACAAATTGCTTATTATGCCGGCTCCTCTTGGTATCCCTCAACTCTCTCCCTCTTCTTCTTCCCTCTCCTCCTCCACCTCCACCTCCTCTTCTTCTTCTTCTCCTTCTCCTCCTCCTTCTGCTTCTCCTCTCTTTCTCACTCTCTTTCCTTCACGGTGGGAGTCGTGGAAGCAGCTCCGATATTCGGCAGGCCCTGCCCGTAATTTTCGATGCATAATTTATGGTCGATTTAATGAGCCGCGAAAAAGGAGTAAAGGGCCGCAGGGACTATTTTTTAATTATCTGTCTGATGTGCGGGAAGAGAGGAGAAAGGGGAGGGGGAGAAAGCGCTAACGCTTTCTTACCGTATCCACCCTCCTTCAATTCTTTTTTTTCTCTTTCCTCTCGATTCTTTCCTATGGGCTTCGTTTTTTTACGTTCAATCAAACTACATAGAAGTTTACCTAATCGTCGAATTGGATGGTAAAATAATAAAAAATAATAAAAGAAAATAATGATACGTTAGGAAGTAATTCGAAAATGTTATAAATTATCGAATCGATCGATTGTGCGAAAAATTGTTGCTTCAAAAGAAGTTTTCTTTATTTTTTTTTCTTTTATGGAGAATTCAACGATAAAGAAAATAAAAAAAAAAAAAAGAAAAGGAAGAAAAACAAAAAGAGAAGAGAAAAGAAAGGAAAGGAGAAAAAGAGATAGAAAAAGTTACAAAAGTTCATCAAAAAGGTTTACAACACGTGGAAGAGACGCAATCCCAGACACAACGTCTGATCGTCCTGAAGTACTCGCACGTACCCGTTCCCCGTTCTCTTGGTCCCCTTTGTTCACGAAATGCCGTCGCACGGCTTCCATCATTTTTCGTCGATGTTACCGCACTTCTATTTTCATTCCGCCTCACGTTCCGGGGCGTGTTGCACCGATACCGTAGCCGCCACGGCGGCCGTCGTTCGATGCTGCCGGAGAGAAAAAATGCATCCCCGAACGCAGGATTGATAGGTAGAGTGCGCGCTCGCGCGACTGCCATTTTCTCTGTCGCTATCCTTCCACTTCGTGTGTTTATGTGTGCATGCGTGAGCGCACAAGCGCGCTAGCGTGTGTATGTCTGTGTATGTTTGTTACGGAAAAGTATGCACGCGGAACGATGCGTGCGCGCCCGAGAGAGCTTCGCGTGAACGAAGAAAACGAGGGTTAGGGGCGCTTGAAAACAGAAAAAGAGAGAAAGAGAGTGGAAAAACAGCACTGAGAGTGATGGAAGATGAGTAGAACGGAGACGGAAGCTTGTACTTCCCTATCTACGCGGAGGTGCCGCTCAACCGCCCCAGGGAGCTTACTTTTGTGGAATACGCACTGTCGGAGAGCTGTTTTAATGCCAAATGTGTTTGTACCAACACATCGACCACTACTCTCTTGATTCGAGCTTCGCTTGTGCTTTCTCTTCGTTTCTGTTTCTTTTTTCTTTCTCTCTCTTTTTTTTCTTTCTCTCTCTCTCTCTCTCTCTCTCTCTCTCTCTCTCTCTCTGTCTCTCTTTCACTTAGTCTCTACCTATATCTCTCTTTCTCTCTTTCTCTCTCTTTTCTTTTTATAGCTAACCATAATTTTACGTTTTATCGTTCTTTTGTCTGTTCCTTGTCCGACATTGCGATCTATTTGCAAATAAAATGAATCTACGTTTCGCTACTTTTGAAGAAGTATTATATTCATAAAAGTAGCACAGGGTCAATTCAATTTTAATATCTGTCATGATAATATTACGCTATCTTGCCTTTCTCTTTTAATCATTTTCATTTCTAATCTCTACGATATTTTATAGACATATTTTATTTTGTTAACTTTATTATCTCTGTTAGAATTTACGATTATTTTTCTGCCCATTGTTAACTTTTTCTCGCCATAAATAAGGTCTTTTTCTTTCTCTTTTCCTGTTTTCAGTTTAATGTTAAACGAAGAGAGTAACATTTCCGAGCGCATGACTGGTCTGACGAATGTAAGTAGTATCAACTTGGCATGTTCCTCCCCTCCCCCGCGCTTCTTCTTTTCTTTTACCCCCGTTCCATCCTTTCCCCTTTCCCCTCTCCCACCCTCCCCGTCCCATCCTTCCTCCAGCCCTTCCTCTCGTCGACCACACTCGCTTCGCTCTAGCCGCTTTTTTAATGCTAAATGTAGTCCTTTGTTTGTGCGGCTGTGTATAGGAGATTCGGACTAGGCGAGCGCCGCCTCTGCTGGCGGCTCGTGTGAGAGCTTTTTTCAAATGCTAAACGCGCGCTGCTTCGTGCCCACCCATCTCCTCTCGTGTCCCGTCGCGCTACGTGTGGCATCTACAGGGTCGTACCGAACGAGAAATCCGCTCACGCCTAACGCCTACTATCTCGAATCGTTTCTTTCGATTTTTTTTTCATTGCTTCTTTTTTCCTCTTTTTTCCTTTTCTTTTTTTGTTTGTTTGTTTGTTTGTTCGTTTGTTTGTTTTCTTTTCGTCCATAGTCTATAGAAACGTAATTATCAAGAACCGTTCAAGATCCGTTCTTTTCATCATCCCACACCATCCTACGTCGATCGATTACGATGAATTTTATTATTAACTATGGAATTGATGAAGAAGAAATTTCATGTAGGAGTTTATAGCGTTATCTAATATATCTAACGTATCGTATAAGAATCGATAAAGATCATCAAACTTTCAAATTGTCTGATCAATAGATAGGGAGGGAGAGAGAGAGAGAGAGAGAGAGAGATCACATTTGTGAATTAATATTTACGCAAACGCTCTTCTCAAGTGTGCGTGTGTGTGTGTGTGTTTTTTTTTCTAGAAGCAACCGAGATGATAGGTTCAAAACATTCCTTCGAAAATTTACCGATGGAATTTCGTAGTGTTACAGAACTTGGGAACCCTGGACACCAGGTACATAGGTACATAGGTGAAGAGGCATAGTGCCGAAGTCGAAGGGGGTTGAAGGCAGGGGCTAGGCTTTACTGGTAGACACGCCAATGTGTGTGGCTCTGTTTTTCGCGTACCGAGCCAGCCGTTCTTTTGTGCCGGCCGTTATTGGTATTGGTTAGTGCCGATTTTATCCGCGAGTCGGCGCCAGTACGTGTGTGTCTGTGTGTATGTGCGAGGGTGTAATATTTTTTACTCTTTCCGAAGCGGCCTCGTACCCTCCTCCTGCCGAAGCCCCTCTTCGTCTCTCGAAAGCCGGCACCCCTGACCACCCCCTCGAACTCGAAGCCTCCCTCCTCCTCCTCCTCCTCCCACACGGCGAACCGTCGCATTCGTATGCGTGGCTTCGATGGGTATTGATATATTATTCCCAATAGTTCGTGCGCCTTCTCCCTCCTTCTCGCCAGGCAGCATACCCCCTCGCAACCCCTTTCCGTCTCACCCTCTCTCGCTCTTTCCCGCCTATACCCTCTCAGCCCGTCGCCCCGGCGTCCCTCTTTTTTTGGCCGCCACTCCGCGTTTTTTTCAATTATAATTCTTTTTCGTATCCAATCAATCATTAGTATTTCCATTGTCCTTCGGTATTTTCATTTGGCGTCGCACTCCTAGAGCGAGATGGAACGACGCGTTCGTACCAAACTGGAGGACGAAAAGAGAGAGAGAGAAAGAGAGAGAGAGAGAGAAAAAGAGTGAGAGAAAGAGTGAGAGAAAAAGAGTAGAGGGTGGTCGGCACGAACCACCCCATGCATCGAATCCTCTTCCAACCCCCCGTTTCGCGATGTGTGTACGTTCCTGATATAACGATGGCGTCGCCAGCGACGATTCGTTAATGCGATTGAATATTAATTCTCACTTTGTCGACGCCTCTCCACTTTCCCGGATTTTTTCCCGCGTCTGCCAGACAAACCACCGAGCTAGTGACGTATACCCATCACCGATGACATGTCTCATTGACGGCCAGTATAATTGATAGCTTGCTTTCTCCTTCGTGAAAGCAGAACTCGCGAGTCTCGTTGGAAACCCTACTGTTAAGGTCTATATACTTCCTGTTTTATGATTTACAACAATACTTGTGCTCAAAGGAAAATCTTTTCGTTATGATATCTAGAGTAACTAGAGTAACAGATCGTTATTCGAAACATTGTCGATCGTTTACGATCATTATTCCAAAGACATAAGTTATATTGCGAAGTTAACAATGTTATAGATAAGATCGTACGTATGGGAGAGTAGATATTTTTCAAATATTTCAATAACATACGATTCGATGATTTAAGATAATATTTTCTTTATAAAGTACTTGTATCCATGAGAATCAACTTTTTTTTTTTAATTCTTATTTTAATGTTATTAAAAATCCGATATTATTAGGGAGCATTAGATCACGAAGAAAAAAAAAAGAAAACAAAGGAAAGAAGGGGAGAATTAGAAAAATAAGATAAGTTGATAAGAGCCGAAATTCAAATCGTTGCATTTTTCGTACATCCGAGGGAATCCACGTAAGCGAGAAACTTCCCTATCGAAAAACTTTTACCATTAAAAAATATCGTTCCGGAAGTTGAAGCCAAGTCCTTAGAATAGAGTCTCCCTTCTATCAAAGAAGAGAGGGACGAGAACGGAAACGAGGAGAGCAACAAGTGCCAAAAAATCGCTCGGTGAGCGTCGCAAGTTCGGAAGTCGTTTCTGAAAACGGAACGAAACGTTCCGTTCTAACACATTCTTTCACATAGAAATATACAGAGGGAACATTCATATATACATAGAATACAGTCGCGTAAAGCAGGAGAAATAACGACTTGAAAAATGTAACGGACTGTTTCAAATGCGGTCTCGCGTTATCAGCGCTCACTTTAGCACCTGAAAATTGCCTCGCGCTTTTTCCACGCGCGACGCACTTAATAAAACATGCTCGTTCCTATTGCTCTCTCACTTTAACTAGCTCTCTCTCTCTCTCTCTCTCTCTCTCTCTCTCTACTTCCCTCTCTCCCTTTCCCTCTCTCTATCTATCTCTCTCAGGTAGACCTCTCCAACCACCGACACACTCTCTTCTCCGTCTCGTTTTATCCCCGTTCTCCCATCCCTCCTTTTACCTTCTCTTTCTCTCTTTCTCTCTTTCTCTCTTTCTCACTCACTCGGTTACATTCTCGAATACGTGGCCTCCCCGTATACATATACAATAAAAAGAGACAAAAAGAGAGAGAAAGAGAGAGAGATAGAGATAGAGAGAAAGAGAGAGAGAGAGAGAGAGAGAGAGAGAGAGAGAGAGAACGCTTGCACGGCACGGTTTACGTTCCCACTCTGTTTTCCTTTCCATCCCTCCTCTTTTTCCCTTGGTCACGCTTCAACACCTTTCCCTCATCCTCACCTCCTCTCGCGAGTTTTTTGTGCTATATCGAGTACGAGTCTCTCTTTCTCTATCTCTTTCTGTCTTCCTTCCTTCCTTTTTCCTCTCTTGTTCATCCTCTGCTATTTCATCTATTTCTTTCTTTCTTTCTTTCTCTCTTTCTCTCTCTCTCTCTCTCTCTCTCTCTCTCTCTCTCTCTCTCTCCCTTCCTCTTTCCCTATATTTCTCTCTCGTTTGCACTTTCGTGCTCGCTCACTCTCCACCCGTTCGGTCTTTCCACCCTTCTGCACCCTCGCGTACTACACCGCACAAGTTTCCAACTTGTACTACGGCACGGCAACCGAATAAATGTCTCTTCTCTGCTTCTCCTTGCTTCGACGCTTCTCTTCGTCCACGCTTACCTCGTTCGACACGCCGAAGCGTTACGTGGACCAAACTTTGACTAACCAAAACTCGCGAGAAACAAGTCGAGGATCCATCGATCGATTCAATCGATCGTCCTTTTCAAACAAATTTGTCGTACGTTATCTCGCTAAATGATACAAAAGGAATAAGTAGAATGAGGTGTCGGCCATCTCTAGAAATAAACATTATTTTCCTATTGGGCAACGACGTACTCGGTGTCGATATTAATGGTTACCTGATAATTTGCGAATTGCAGAATGAAAAGGAAAAGAAAAGAGGAGAAAGAGAGAGAAAATTGGTCCGCGATGGGTCCGACCAGTTCCAATTTCCATTCTGTGTGATCAAAATAATAAAAGAACAAACGGATTAACGAACCAATACCTTTGAATGAAACTAATAAAAGAAGCAACGACTAATCCGTCACGGAATAAATCCCAAACTAAAACATCGAGACGGAGAAATGTGAAAATCGAAGAATAAGAGAAAAAGAAAAATCAAACGATCGTATTTTTAGCAAACGCATTTTTTACACTTTTATAAGCCCGATATTTTACTAATACATATTCTCTCGAATTTATTAACATTGATAATACGTTTTAGAAATTTGTTTAGAAAATTTCTCGAGTTTGTATTTTATCGAATTTCCAAGGATAATATTGATAAACCAATTTCTCATCGATATTGTATTAAAAACGAAGAACGATAAAGTATATCGGATATAATATTATAGAAAGACGATAAAGAAAAGAAATAAACTCCGTTAATGCTCGATGAGATAGCAAAAGCTGACGTTCTCATTACGTTTAGGCAACTTTATCGGACTAAAGTCACTACGTAGAATCAGTTGTGTATGTAGGTAATTTGTGTCTATGTATGAGTGTCTTTCAGTACCAAATGAGAAAAAGAAAGAGAAGCATGTGCGTTTCGTAGGACGACGTGAAACATAGGCGTGGACAAACGAGCGGAAAAATGGCGGGGTTTGGAAATGAGATTTGCTGGTAAACCGACAATTTATCGTAGGTATCTGCGAAAGCATCTCTTGACGTTTCTCTGACCAGAGTTATAATTAATACGCTCTCGTCACAGAGCGCGCGCTTCGACCAATATTCCGTGGGACGAGCGTTCTCTCACACACACATACACACGTACGCTAACATACATACGTACATACATACATATATGTGCACGCACACATGCGCGTATACGTGTACGTATAGATAGACACACGAGAGAACATATATATTCATATGTCGGAGAACGTTAACACATACATTTGAAGCGTACGCACATACATATACAGAGGCAAGGGTCTCTAACAACACGCGAGTGACGTCGCACGCGCGCAGACCGACGCGTAACCGGTTGTTGATTAAGTTTGAATGACTGATGCCGCAAAAACACATTAAAACTTGAATGAGTACAGATGAAAATTTAGTCGCTAGGAATCAAGAGACCGCAGAGGCAAATGGCCTGGCAGCCGCACATAGTCCACGGCTTGTGGACCCTCCTTCTCTCTCTATCTTTCTCTGTCTCTCTCTCTATGTCTCCTCTCTCTCTCTCTCTCTCTCTCTCTTTCTCTCTATCTCTCTTTACCTCCTTCCTCTCTTTCACGCTCTTGCTCGAATACCTATCGAAATATTGGCAACCGAAAAACGCTCACCGATTGCTATATCCGCTGTTGGGCAACCGTTTCGTCTGGCTGGTCCACCGCAGCGGAAACAGAACGTACACCACCGCGATGGTTTACAACCATAACTTTTTCGTCGAGAAGATCGAGAATGATCGATTTTCAAAGGATAACTTTTCGATTGGTATAAATATACTTCGAGCTAAGAAATTCAGCTTCTTCAACTTTAAAAACGAATGATATCACTCACTGGATCTCCATCTATCGGGGTTAGACATTACTTTCGACGAATCAAGAAACTATTCGAATCGTAAGACCTTAATTGGCCGGACACTCGTTTCCTTCGTCGATGATGGTTCTCCTTTTCTATCTATCTATCTATCTATCTATCTATCTATCCTTCCCGTTTGTCTCCAAATCGGGTATATACCCACGAGTCTACCAAGAATCCCATCTGCATTCGGTTACGAGCACGATCCATCTTGCGGCAGCGAGAACACGTCCCGTGGAATTCTCTCTCTCCCTCTCCTTTTCTCTCTCTCTCTCTCTCTCTCTCTCTCTCTCTTTCTCCCTCTCTCTTTGTCTTTCATCCCTTCTACTCGAAACAATTGACCACTCTGGGACGATCAGTTCGATCTCGTAGTCTCGTAAATACATCGTCGAATCCGATGGCTCGGCCATCGAAAAGGATGGAATCCGATCGAAATGGACGCCGCCATCATTGCCATCTCGAGATATCGTCTACCTTTCGAAAGAGATGATCGTTTCTCTCTAATAAAAATCGTCAACCGGATCGTAGCTCACGCTACCGATTACTACTACTACTACTACTACTATTACTATCTCTCTCTCCCTATCTCTCTCTCTCTCTCTCTTTCCTTCCCTCTCTCTCTCTCTCTCTCTCTCTCTCTCTCTCTTTCCTTCCCTCTCTCTCTCTCTCTCTCTCTCTCTCTCTCTTCCTTTATCTATCTATCTCTCTTATTCCTTACTCTCACTTTGCTTACAATCCATCTCCCTTTCTCCTTCTCTCTAATTCTCCAATGTCCAATCGGAGTCTACCATCGGCACTTAATGTATTCAAATGTAAGCGGTAGTAGTGTTTATGTCTTGACATTGCAAATTGTCCTGGCTATGCCATAACTTATAGTAATCGCTGCGCGCCGGAGTAATTATTTATACTCTGTGATATAGCGTACACAGGGTTTCGTACTTCGGGTTATTCTCTGTCTACGTAGGAAGAATGTATATGAATAGTACATATCTACGTGTGTTACGTGTGCGTACTTACGTGCGTGCGTGCGTTCATGCGTGCATGCGTGCGTGCGTGCGTGCGTGCATGAGAACGTGAGAACGAATAAGAAGAGAGAGAGATGGTTCGACGTGTGCGTGAAGAATATCTACGTTGGTTAGACGTACCGAGCTTGATATTAATCTCCAATCTGCACGCACGAATCGGGCGACTTCGATGCCACGCATCCAACGACGGAACTCAAATCGATGTACATACGCCGGAGGAAATTTCTTTGAGTTTAAAGCAATGCTCTTTTTCTTTTCCTTTTTTCCTTTTCTTTTCTTTCTTTTTTTTCTTTTTTTCTTTTTCTTCTTTTTTTTTTTTTCTTTTACGCTTACCATACTGTCTTCATTTTTTTTCTTTTGAAAGGGATAACGAATTCGTTGTGTCTCGCTTACACAAGTAACTTTGTCGTATTTTTTCTCTCTCTTTCTCTCTCTTTCTCTCTCTCTTTCTTTCTTTGTCGTACCTACTAGATACGATCATTAACTCTCTATCTCACTTTATTCGTGTGTAATATAATTTATTTTCATCATTATCCTTATCTTCTTCTTTCTCTTTCCTTCTCAATTTTAGCATTTCTTTTTCTTTTTTATTCCTTTAAATCGTTCGATTGATAATTAAGTCAATAATGTAAATAGAGATATTAATGTATTTCTTTGATAAATGTTAATATGTTGATCGATAGACAATATTTTGTTAATGTTAGATTGGTGTGATTTTATTTTGAAAAGAAATTAATTATTTTTCTTACGATATACTTTTAACATTCGTTTTAATTATAACTCTAGAAGTTAATATTCCATATTATTTAAATTTGTTATAACGATGATAGAATGTTCGAATTGATAATATTTGTATTAAATTTTGACGTAGTTCTCATTTAAGACGATTGAAATTTGAAAAATCCCGGCAAATATCAGCGTCGGACGTATACTGATGCCATCTCTCGGGTTGCGTTGATACTTAGCGTTTTGATTCATATAAATCGTTCGAGAAGTCACATTATTAATTGGTCTTACTTTTCTTTTTCCTTTATTTTTTTTTTTTTTTTTTTTTTTTTTTCTAAAGAATTAATTATATAAGCATGCAAAATTTTGTATAATTAGGATATATAAAAAGAATGTCAAAGAGATGAACGATTTAATATAACGTGATATTATTGATCGATACTTGATTGTCGACGAAGTTTCGTTGAATAGAGAGTTTTCTTCTTCTTTTTCTTCTTCTTTTCTTTTAAAGCAATGAAGTGGTCATTGAAACGACAAAGATAATAAAATAAACTATTTCTCTAGACGATAAACACGGACTTGAATTTCTTGAATAACGTTTATAAGAGGAAAGTAGCGAGTATCCGAGGTTTCTGTCGATAAATCAGTTCAAGCATTGAGTCGATGAGAACGAGGGGTAGTTTTGCGGTGTAACAGGTGGTTGAAATTCTCGTTCGCCTGTACCTTTTTACTCCTTTATCAGCAAAAAAAGAAGGAATAAGTTCCAGCTTATGAACCGGAGCGCGTTTAATGCTCCTTAAAAGGGTAAAGCGTCTCCCGCCCGATAACTTTTTCAACAAAGCCGATGCGAAACTCTCTCTCCTTTTTTTTCTTTCATTTATTCTCTCTCTCTCTCTCTCTCTCTCACTCTCTCCCTCTCTCTCTCTCTCTCTCTCTCTCTCTCTCTTTCTCTCTTTTTACCGTGAAAATTGTCTATACGCTTAGAAAAGAAATATTAAGTAGGACATTAATTTTATAAACTTTTCGCGAGCTAATAAAAATTATGCGGGCGAAAAACTTGACTTTTGACAAATAGTTTATTTCAATATTATAATATTTATCACAAACTCTTAATACTATTCGTGCTTATAAAGATAAACACCATGACTTCCTCTAATCTCACAATATTTAATCCTAAATTAGAAAGTAAATTAAATTAAACTGTCAACTATTTACAGAATTATACACAAGCGAGGCTTAATATGAGATTTAATTGATATTTTAAAGATTAGAAGTATGTATGTTATCCAATTACCAAATTAATGGTAACTATCTATTGGTAGTATTGGAATCTTGATAGAAAATATCTTTTTTTTTTTTCTCTCTTTGTCCTTTCCCTTAAAAACAAAATAAAGAAAGAAAAAAGAAACAAAAAATAAAAACTACAATGTCATGTCCTTTGGCACGAAATTAAAGACAATTATCATTACAATCTACATGAAAATTGTTTTTTTTTTTTTTTCTTTTTTTTGTTTCATAAACAAAAGAATTTTATAATAATGAAAAGAAAACATAAATTTTAATTAATCAATACGATCGTAATACATAATATAGATGAAAATACAGATGAAATATATAATGGAAATGAAATTATCGATTAATGAGAAACATTGATTTTTCGTCAAAGCATTTTTTTAATATCGTAAGATTCTTATGATGCTTTTTCTAAAAGAACATTATAAAAATAGATCACAAAAAAACCAAATTTCGCTTCAATCTTCTTCAAATTAACGAGATCGATTACCATGGTCTCCACATATCAGCATTAGACGAGGATGGACCAGCAGTGTTAGAAAAACCTTGTGAGGAATTTGCATTAGAACGACTTGTATTGGAACTTGTCGAAGATGCATTTGTTGTTCGATCCTCGGCGGAAATGTCATGACTATTTTCATTTCTCTTATCGTCCAACGTTACGGATGACGACGGAGTATCATCCTGTAACTTTTGTTTCTTCTCAGGGATTACGAGTAATCTATCCGAAGGATGTCTTTTGATATCCTTGTTACTTAACGATGTGCACGGACGATTATAAGTCTTATCAGTAATAACTGAAAGTGGTTGCCTTAAACTCGTCGAGGCTATGCAATCTATCTGTTCAGAAAAATTATAAATCGGTTCTTTTTTAAGATTACCATTTACTTCGGATTTATAGTCAAACGAGGTCGATGATATTGGCGATTTTCTATCGCTACTAGAAGTAATCTGAGCTTTTTGAGTGTCTGGCGAACTGGTAAAACTTTTACCACTGCCAGAACTTTGTTCGGGTATCTTGAACTTCGGCTGTTGATGTATTTGAGGATAACATTCCAAATGATGATTCTCTTCTCCGTAGCTAGAGGTGGACGTTGATGGACTGTCAAGTGGACTATGTATTCTATGTACCGATGAGAAAGCCGATGATGCTATCGTTCTGGATATTGATTCTGAGGGATGTGGGAAAAAAGAAAAGTTTGAAGAAATCGCTGCTGATTGTGGGACTAGTAGAGCGAGCTCCCCTGTCGGAAGTCTGCTAGGTATCAACTGAACGCCGTTTGGTATCTGTATCCTGGTGCTAGAGTTGTTATTCTCATCCCCATTGGCTACTTCGCTATGGTAGCCGACCTTTACCTCCGGATAGAGACGTTCCGGCATGTAGGGCACGTAGTGGCCATAGAACGGTCCTATTTGCTGGAGATTACTAACGTAATTGTTTAGGTGTGAGAGTAGACGCTGCTTCACGGCAGGATCGACGTTCTCTAGGTTGCTGACGTACCGCGATACTTCCGTAGCACATTCGGAAAATCCGGAACGGAATTTCGTTAGTACCGCTGGGTCTGTTGCAATTGCAGTACTCAATTGTTGACGCTGTACTGTCTGTAAGTGCTTCACCGTCATTTCGAGAATATCGGCTTTCTCGAGCTTCGAGTGTCTTGTCGGCTATAGAAACAGAAAAAGAAAAAAAATTAATTCCGTAAGAAATAATAAAGATTTTTTATATTAATTAGATATTTAGAAATAAATTTTTTTTTGTTTTTTATTTAATAAATTTCTAAAAGATAAGATCCTTTAATCTTTATCGACCGATAGTATTTAACCGATTGTAGATGAGCCATATTATCGTAGGTTGGTAAAGAAGAAGGAGATATTATTTTATGTCGTACTAGAAGGTATCTGTCTTATCTACCGATGGAAAGACAGATGAGAAAGTTCAAAATGTACTTGTGGAAAATAGAATGTCTTTTTAGTCAGATATCACTAAACATTTTTGCCTTGAGCATCGCTCTTAGACATAAAAGGCGAATACCGATCATGTATCAAAGCAATGACCTGGTAACGCCCATGTAATTGAGTCTACGTAAGTTATTACCATAATGGGAGACTTGTAACATCAGTAGCTTACAACTTATTTCATTGTAAGCCCTGAAGCATGTGATTTAGATTCAGCTATATTTTTAAATTGGAATATTGCTAATATTGTACGTGACTATTAACCGCATACTAGAGCAATGATCGTAATTATTTATTGCACGGTCTTGAAAATTCCTTATTTATAATTATTGTACAAATACTCGATTAATCTTCCATACGTGCCAAAAGAAAAAAAAAAAAAAAAAAAGAAAGGAAAAGATAAAGAAAAAAAAAAATTAAACAAATCAGATCGACATCTGAAAAAGTATGGGAAAATCTTTGGTATCGAATGAAATCATTCTTCTTCTCGTGGGAATACATTTGAAAAATATCTTTAAGAATATTTTAGGATTCTACTAGAAACCCTTCCTCCATTCGAGAGCCAGTTATATCCTTCGAAAAGACCTTTAACACCGTTAAGTCGAAACTCTATTGTATCCTTTCGTCCCATTGATATAAAATCTATTCATAGTTTTTATTGTTACAGAACTTACAGTTATAAAAATAAAATTTTATTTGTTCGTCAACAAATCGCAGATGTTAAAGGTATATAAAGTTATAAGAATATTCTTTTAATAAGATATTCGAATGTTAATATATGAGAAATCGATTTAACGCTTTTTAAAATAGAAATTCCAATTTTCCAAATTCGATTTCCGGACCGAGATGCACCTGCTAAAGGAGGGAAGAAAGCACCTCGTCTCTTTCCCCTTTTTTCGCGTAGAACCGAAGGTGGATCCTTAAAGATGATACGGTCAACAAAAGGGAGGCTGGAACCTGAGATGAGAGATTTTTTTTTGCTCTTCGTAATAATTATTTCGTGGTTCCCACGAACGCGGGGGGCGTTTCGTGTGGACGAAAGTGTCTGTGTGTGTGTGTGTGTGTGTGTGTGTGTGTGTGTGAGTGAGAGAAAAAGAAAAAGAAAAAGAAAAAAGAGAGAGAGAGAGAGAGAGAGAAAGACAGTGTGTGTTGAACGGACAGACAACGGAGGTAAGCAGGTAGCGGAAGTCATCTGGACGAAAGAGAAGAGAGAACGGTGAGAGCGTCTCGCCTTGTTACATAGCCTGTCTGAGAAATCAATCTTGAAGGATCGTGTTACGCGACGGTGAAGGAGGAGTGCTGGATCTTCCTTCTTTTACGCGAAATCGAGGAAGTTGCCAACGGGATGCATCCTTTTTTCTTTTTCTTTTTTTTTTTTTTTTATTATCTTTTTCTCTTTTCTTTAACCCTACCGACGAGATATATAATAATCTTCTTACGTATAATAAATAATTATGAATAAATTGCATGGACCATTAATCATATATTTCCACGAAAGAAAAAAAAAAAAAAAGAAAAAAAAATTTCTTTTCTCTTCTTTATTACGCCATTAATGTTTTATTATAATTGAACGATGGTATATATTTGAACGATCAAATTTTTTCAATTTTGTTTGCTCTGTTGAAAGCTCCTTTCTATCATTCATTCCCACGCTTAAATACGTAAAATCTAAAGACAAAATCAACTCGAACGAGTGGTTTTCGACTAGAGTTGTCGACAACGGAAGGGGTTGTGGGAGGACGTCATAAAAAAAAATGTAGATAAAAGAAAGAAAAAAAGATAATGAAGAAGGATTCTTCCAAAAAGTCTTATCAAACACTTTTATTTCGAATCCATTATACGAATTACTTTCAACGATAGTGACTGTGGATTTATCTTATTATGCATATAACGATCATACATGTGATTGTGACTTGATCAAGTTAATTAGAAATAAATGACGAATTATATAGAAATATATATATATATATATATATATATATATATTTCAATTATAAATTTTACATGAATGTAATTGAAAGAGGAAGGATTTTCCTTCTTTATTTTTTTCTTCTTTTTTTTATTAATGCTTAGGAACTTAATTTTTTATGAACGACGTAGATTATGACGAAGTGAAACGAGAGAGAGGGAGAGAGAGAGAGAGAGAGAAAGAGAGAGAGTCACACGTACAACGACGAGCAGTAATCTCGTGCTATCATTGGATCGCTTTGCTGATGTAGTCGTTTACTACGAGTTCTACGTTCGTTCCGTTTCGCTAAAGCCATCAAAATATCACGTGCCAAAGGCAAAGAATCGAGAATACAAAATTATATTCGTTGATTTTATAAAGGAAAAAAATATTTCTTAGTGATTCTACTTACGTCTTTCTTCAATGCTTCGAGAATAAGATTCTTCAATTCGTCGAGACATTGATTAATACGTGCCCGTCTCCTTTTTTCCATAATTGGTTTATTATTCTGAAATTTGACATGCGCTTTACTTGATAATAATGTTCTTTTCTTCTTTTTTTATTATTTTTTCTTTTTTTATTTTTCTTCTTTTCTTTTTCTAACGATCATCAATTAAGCAGAGAAAATTTTGTATCGATCGCGTTCTAAACACGTTTCCCGCCTAAATTGTGTAGCAATAGAAAGAACGTATTGGAAAAGTTATACGAATCATAATGAAATACATTTTCTCAAGGATGATTATTCATTAACAATTAATTTCTCTGAATATTAAAACTTTGTTCGTTCATAAAAGAAATAAATAAAGTTCTGCTTTGGATATTAAAGATTAATGAAAAAAAAAAAAAAAAATACAAGCAAAAAAAGAAAAGAAAAGAAAAGAAAAAAAAAGAAAAATATAAATGTAAAAATACATATATACCCTTCTGAGCTCGGCTTTGGTCATTCCTGGATGAGCTTGTTGCTCAAAATCCTCCTCGCTCGTTGACATTTTGTAACTATTGTAATCCACCATTTTAAGAATGAAAATGTTTAACTTCAAACAAACATTATTTCAATTGATCATTTAATATACGTGTTCGAGTAGAGTGCAACACACACATATATCGTTGCACTAATTCTCGAATTTAATAAAAAATTCAGAGAGCACTGACACATCACAAAATATTATTCTTTAACATTTTGAAGAAGAGAAATATATATCACATTTTAGTAAACTAGCTTTCCATGCTTTTCTTACAAATGGAAGAATATATTTAAACTAAGCGAACCACCATCCCGCTTAGGGTATTTCAGGGTAACTGTTTGACGTTTTCGATTTCGAAGACCGCATGCCGATGCACTCGCATACTCAAGGAGTGGGGTGAAATGTTTCCTGGAGTGGGGAGAAGGTACCCTCAGGGAGGGGAGACTTTTGGTCCTCCTGAGACCTGTTGATGTGTGGGAATTCACGCCGTCCTCGAGATATACCAAATTCATCGTAATGAGTTCAACTACGACTTTTTTCTCCTTCTTTTTTCTTCTTTTTTCTTTTTTTTTTCTTTTTTTCTTTTTTTCAATTTTTTATCCCAAAACGCGAATGAAACCCAAAAATAGTTAAATATTGAAGTACATCATTAAAGCAAATTTATTAAATGTAAAACAATCTTTTGATGCAACCTTTTTATATAAATTATATAAAACTTATGTAAAAACATTTTAATCTCCTGAAAATGTTTATGCATTTTTTTATAATTTAAAATTAATCTTTAATTGAGTTATAGAAATAAATGTAGCATGCAACTTAGATTAATATTTATTTGTAAATAAAATTTATTAAAAAAAAAAAAAAAAAAAAAGGAAAAAAAAATACAATCAAAGAGAGAGAGAGAGAGAGAGATAGCACGCATGAGGTATAGGAGCGGCAAAGCGTAAAGGCACGCAATAGAAAATCATCTGATAGAGAAAGGGCACACACACGCTGGCCCCTCGTAACAATGTATTAGTGAGTGTGCGCGCGTCATAAGTGTGGCCGGCGTGCGCAATGCGATCCAACGCAATGTGCACGAATGCACGCGAGACAAAAAAGGGTCTCCTGTGGGAATTCTCTTATAACGTTTAAACATTTGTTTGAATGAAAAAATACACTGCTAGAAGAGAGAGGACATCGTGTGTATCCGGAGCGATAATACGTTTCTTCCTTTACTTGCACGCAAAGCTTCGACCTCCTTTTTGAAATATACATATATAAATAAAAATAAATAAAAATAAATATTTTCTTTTCTTTCTTTTCTTTATCTTCTTTTTTTTATTTTTTTTTTTTTTTTTTTTTACATCGTTCCCTCGTTCATAACAATGATATTTTAATAATATTCGTACGTTAATATATGTACGTGCGTATTATCGTTTAAAAAATATATTAACAAGAAAATATTGAATATTTTTCAGGTAAAATAGAGAAAGTTTTAGAATGATGGTCGGCACGCTTAGGCGTGCGATGAAATTATTTTTTAAATTATCTATAAAAATGTAAAACTACAAAATTTTTCCATAGAAGAATAACGAATATTGTAACTTTTGAAAACATTTTTAGAATTTACACATTGTGAGGACAAAGTCCTCGTAAGGTACGAAGAAAAACTTTATGGAAAAACCTCTATTTTGTTGACAAAATCAGTTATTGTCCATTTCAAGAGGCAATCTTAATAAATTGGATACATTTTTATGACACTGGATTATCGCCTTATAGAGAAAGTTTTACTTTAAGAAATTTGACAACTACAAGCTGTATTTCATATTTTTCGTAACTTATTTCACTTATTTATTTCAGCAGGTAAAAATTTTGACAGGTAAAAATTCTTTATTGTGACATGTCATCTTTTTAACGTGATCTTTTAAAAATCACTTCTACGTACGTGATTATTGGAAAAAAATCGAGTATTACTGGTATTATCTATTTCATACTTTTAATGATTGTTGTTTTTTAACAGTTTAAAAAAAAAATATATATATATATATATGTATGTATATATAAAACAGAAAATGATATTAGACAGCTGTGTTTTTTTTCATTCAAACAAATGTTTAATATATACTTTCCGATGATTTCTTAAAAATCAAAGATCAATATTTCTATTGAACTTTATGTTAAACACTTGGAAAAATAATAAATAGAATAAAGCAGCTGTTCCATGACGAAACTTTAGAAACTTTTGCATTAATATATAATTCGTAGAGCTTAGTATAGGAGAATCAAGAGCAGATGTAGATGAAAATCACATATGAAAGTCAAAGTACCAGACGTAAACTTGAAAAATCAAGATTTGCGAATTAACAAGATGAGATTATCGGATAAATCATTTCCGATCCGTTTGGTCAACATACCGTGGCATGATTACACGATCACAATAACTCAACACGAATCTCGAGATCTACGATAAGTTCTGTTTCATGAACGAAATAATCAGACAAATTTCAAAAGACGTACAATTTCTTTTGAAATCTCACGTACATTTTTAATCCCTTCAGATATAATGCCATTCGTTTTGATAACCATCGTTTAAATTCATTTAATAGCAGCTGCCAAATCGAAAGAGTACAGAACTATTAAATATATATACGAGTTAAGCATTATTTATAACATACATATTTCAAATTGGAAATTCATTAAATGAATAATAAATATTAAGATTTTTTGAAAGATAACACTTCAAACATTTTAATCTCTACGTTTAGAACTTATTCCTAGAAAATTTTTAATATATTTGTAAAATGCCTTTTGAATCTTACGATCAAGGAGTCCTGTTATATCTTGCAAAAAAAAAAAAGAAAAAAAAAAAGAACGTATTTCTTAACTGTAAATACTTTTAACTTTCATTTCGGGTACTTACTATCTCCACAATATGTCATGTTAAACTGAAGCTTTGTACCTGGGACTAGTATATTATCGTGTAGTGCTGTGAGTAAGAAGAGTGTCCAATGCTTTCTTTCTTTCTCTCTCTTTTTCTCCCTCTCTCTCTCTCTCTCTCTCTCTCTCATTTCTGTCCCTATTCCCTCTTCTTCTTCTACTTCTTTTCTTCTTTCTCTTGCATCTGCAAGCATCCAGTTTAAAACTCGGAAGTCCCTCGAGGGTAACGAGTGACTAACTTGAAAGAGAACCATCGACCTTGAATTCTACTTCTCTCTCTCTCTCTCTCTCTCTCTTTTTTTTTTTTTATTATGTGTTCTTCAACTTGATCGACCCTCCCCCGGCCCCCCTTGAATTACGTCAGATCGAGATCCAAACGACGTACCGTTATAATCGTACTTCTTACACATCTGCTTTTAAAGAGAATAGAATCTTTTTATGAATTAACTTGAAGATTCTTTTTCATATTTCTCAATAGAAACAAAAGATGAATAAGAATGTTATGATTGATTGATTGAATGTTATGATTTTATGAAAGAGAAAATTATTTAAAAATTTTACAAGGTTACGTTGATATTCCTTAAAAGGTCGTTTTACCCTTACGAATTTTCAAGGACTTCTATTTCATCTTTTCTCATGATACATAATTTCCCATAAATATTTTAGCTTGCTGTCATAACGGAAGGACGATTGGTCAGATGTCACGACCTTCTCATTAACCTCGAGAAGAAGAAGAAAAAGAAAAAGAAGATGGAGAAGAAGGAGAAAGAGAAGGAGAAGGAGAAGAAGAAGAAGAAGAAGAAGAAGAAGAAGAAGAAGAAGAAGTAGGAAGAAAGGAAGGAAGGAAGAATAGAGGAAGGGGATGGGAAGGGAATGGGAAGAAAAAAACAAGAAGGGCGAAGGAGTCTGAGAGAATCCCGAATGGTTCTATGTTGGCTTGACCACAAAACTTTATCCTTCTCTTTCTTTCTTAAGAGTGCTCAAGAAAGCGAAACAAGTTCGAGGTTTAAATTTGGAGCTCCCACCCCCGTTAAAGGAACCTTTTTCTCTTTTGGATCCCAGGATGGCACCTGCACCAAGTTGTTAACACCCACACTGATCTTCTCGTAGATTTGACAGGAAGGAAACATTATCCTCGAATCCTAAAGATCTTGCTTCCGCTTATAACACGCCTAAATTCACCCTCCTACTCGTTCTATAGTATCTATAATTACTTGCCACTTTACTTTCAATATCAACGAAAGAACTCCCACGGTTTTTGTAAAAAAAAGAAAAAAAAAAAAAATAAAAAGATAAAAAAAAATATGAAAAAAAAATATGAAAAAAAAAAGGAAAATGAAAAAATTTTCAGAACAAAAATCCGTCCTACTGTATATCATCAAATTCTCATTTTTATTAACATGACACAAATGCTTCCCTTAAAAGGTAACAGCCCTCTTGTTCGTTAGGGGAGGTCGTATGGTTTACATCTGGAATATTAGGGAAATCGTTTGTATTCCATTCATACCAGAAAGCATAACTCGTTTTTATAGAGTGTATGATAAAAAAAAAAAAAAAAAAGGAAAAGAAAAAAAAAAGGAAACGATTTAAATTTATTGGACAAATGATAATTTTCTAATAATCGTACTACGTTAGACACTTATTTCTAAGGAAATCCCTTTGAAAATAAGAAATATAACGGAAATAAATTATTTATCCATTACGATTGAAAATATTTTATATTAGAATGAAATAAATCTATGGTTACCATATAATATAATTCATTGTGAAAATTATAAGGAAAATTACAAAAGAAAAATATTATTGTGAAAGGGATATTTATTATGAAGGAAACTATACAATTGATATTTTGAAATCTATTTGAACAAATACTATTGTAAATAAACTTAATGCAATAGTCAAAACATGAACATCGGTCGTATATCAAACAAATCCCATTTACTTCAATTATGTCCGGGATTCAATCAGCCTGGCAAATTAGAGCAAGTAAATTATCCATTTTGCGTATTTCCAATAGAGCAATTCGGAGATTGATGGTCTCTATTTTTTTTTTAAGACTTCACTAGATACATTGTTAAATTTAATCGATATCCAATTATTCAGATAAAGTCATTATTTTTTGGTAAATTGTTTTTTATGATTCAAAAAACAAGGAGAACATTTTTGAGATTATTTAATTTCTATATTACAAATAATTTATTTAATTTCTTAATTGAAAACAAACAAGGAATACTATGGATGAGTTTTATTAATAAATGTCAATTCCATCCAGTAAAAATATTTGAAAATTGGATTATCTAGAAAAAAAAAAAAAACTCGGGATTACTCTATACATTTTCGGCATTGTACGGATTTCTAATTGATCACTCGAACATCAGTTAACTCATATGTTATTCGTTTAAATTAAATTTCTCATTAATGAACGTAATTTTGTATTATTATAAAAAAAAATATTGATACAATCTATTGAAATATTCATTGTAATATTAATTTATTTCCTTATATCTGATATTGAAAGAGATCATAATAATTTCATTAAATAATTCACGTTGGCTAATTATTTAAATGAAAAACTATATCTATAGGAAGAACATAATAATTTACAATAATTACAACTTGAACGAAAGTATCGAAGTGACAATATCTCTCGAGTTATTAAAGTAAGACAAATCGAAAAAAAAAAAAAAAATAAAAAAAAAAAGAAAACGAAGCTATAATTATATGAAACGAAGTAGAAATTTCTAATTCAAAAGAAGAAATACTTTTTCCTGATATGTATAGTAATCAATAATAATCATTCGGTTTTGCTGAATGACGTAGATTCAATTGCGAAACATCGAGTGGTACCAGATCATTCTTAGGTATACCCTTCTGCAACTAGACTCCTCTTCATCTTCCCTTTAACCCTCCTCCTTCCCTTTCCGACGACCTTAAGCTCGCAAAAGTTCTAGCTGTTCGTGGGCCAAAAGGACGTGCAAGGCGATCACCTGGCGACGGTTCCCACGTTTCTGTGATTCGCGTTTGGCTTCACCCTTTGCCATACATTCCGTCGTCGTGACGGTGGATTCCAGAAGTCCCATAATGGGCACGTAGTACGCACGTAAGTGGGGAGGTAAACGTGCGAGAAAGAGTGAGATGGAATGAAACAAATAAAGAAAGAAAAGAAAAGAAAAGAAGAAAAAAAAGAAAGAAAAAGGAAAGAAGAGGGTAAAGGCTGGGAAGGGCGGGGGGGGGGGAGGGAAAGCTTAAAGAAACGAGCCTTGCCTCGTGCATCTATTATAGATGCCCCTGACCGCTATGTCGGTTCGCGTGGCTGACACACGAGGGACCCGCGCCCAGCATATTCGACGTTTTATTGCTCGAAGAAAAAGAAATATCTAACTTGATGCTTTCTCCCGTAGAAGAAACGAAAAAAGGTCAGGTATATTTCTATTTGCATAGAAAGCCTGATATTTTCTTTACACAAGACGAAACTTTGATTTTTTTTTTTTTTTTTTTCTTTTTTTTTTTTTCCTTTGCCGACAATCGTGGGAGGTTTTCGTTTTGATTATTTGTCTCCTTTTCTTTTTATCTCTTCTCCTTGTGGGAATATTTCTTTTTTTTTTCTTTCTTTCTTTCTTTCTCTCTTCCTTTCTTTCTTTAGAAAAAGAACTTAAGCGATAGTAAGTTCGGGAACTTACTGTTACTTGCACGTACGACGTTACTTCTTTCATAGTTTTTTAATTCCATTTGTATTAATGTAACCACGAACGTGATAATTCTTAATGGAAAAAGATACACTTAAAGTATATTCTAAATGTACTTAATAATTTTATATTGATAAATCTATGATGGGCATATACTTTATTATTTTTTTTAATTTTACGTGAGCTCTCTGGTATTGTTTTTTCGATGCGACGTTCGAAGATGTAAGGGAACAAGTAATTGGAGGAGAAAGTTTTTTTTTCTTTCTCTTTTTTTTTGTTTTTTTTTTTTTTTTTTTTTTTTTAATCGGTATCAAATTTTCCAAGCAAGCCTCGAGAAATAATCGAACGGTATGATTATTAGCTCATAAAACGAGAGAGTAATCTCGAATAATACTTCGTGATTATTCGCTTTGTTATCGTTCAAGAGGTAACTAAATCTTAGCAGTGCATCCTATCGAAATAAATCCCGTATTAAGGAGCAGTTCAGAAATCCGGTAAAATCATTCGTCGGTAGATCTTTAAGTAATATGATCTATTTAATCTCCATCCGTCCACTGTCCTACATCATTTTGGACCGACCGTGGGATTTAAGATTATTTCGAAGTTGTTTAGTCAAAAATGGTAATCCTGCCAACGATACGGAATTGTTTTCGTATAGTCCTCTTTACGATCTTTCCTTTGGAACCGTAGGAGGACCATCCTGTAACAGGTCCACCCTTTGAATTACCCTTTTCCGTCCTCGTATCCCTTAAATAGCATATCCGGATTGACTCAAAGGGTACTTTGTTTTTTCTTTGATAAATCTAGCAAGCTGAATATACTAAACTTTCCTGATACTAGTTTGTTATCCGAAAAGATTTTTAGTCAGGCACATCATATAATTCATAATAATTACAATACGCGAAATGTGTGCCTATGGAAGTGAATGAAAACAGTCTATGGATTTATAGCACGAAATCGATTAAGACAAAGAGTAAAGCTATGAGCCAAAGCAAAGGGTCACGCGAGATCTAATTTCATGGGACATGCGAAGTTGGCCTCGCGACCTTGAGCAATGATTTCAATGAAGGCTAGCCCAACAGGTTGTTGTTGTTGTTATTGTTGTTGTTGTTGTTGTTGTTGCTACTGCTGCTGCACCAGCAGTAATACGGCGATGAACAGGAACGCGTGGCCGACCAGGAGAAACAGCAGCCACTGGTTCGCTGTGCTTAACGCGTTGCTGAACGTCGCTGGTCCTCTTGGACTCAAAAAGAGGAAGGGAAGATGAAGAAGAGAGAAAAAGAGGGAGAGAGAGAAAGAGAGAGGGAAAGAGATGAAACGTAGGAAAGAGAAAGACAGAGAGAGGGAGAAGAGTGCTGGTGAGAACACACCGCGCCACGCGTTCCCACCATCCTCCTCGGGCCTCTTCGGCTCTCACTTCGGATATATTCG
The DNA here is from genome assembly GCF_050613455.1 of Vespa mandarinia. Classification (NCBI taxonomy): domain Eukaryota; kingdom Metazoa; phylum Arthropoda; class Insecta; order Hymenoptera; family Vespidae; genus Vespa; species Vespa mandarinia. Next base: position 3,628,108 of record NC_140823.1, read on the forward strand.
TTCTCTGCTCTTCGCTCCCGATATCTTGCACCGCTAAAAAGCCCTCCCGTGCTAACCATGGACCCCCATGGATTATTTTTCTCTTTCTCTCTTACTGAGGGATGCAGATCTCTCTCTCTCTCTCTATCTCTCTCTCTCTCTCTCTCTCTCTCTCTCTCTCTCTCTCTCTCTGTTGTAATCTTTTTTATCAAATTCTTTTTCTCGACATTTCTTTTTCATTCATTCTCGTCCGATTTGCCTGCTAAACTTTAGATTATTCCTAATATCATGATGGCTTCATTTGCCTATTGTATTTTTAACTTTCATCCAATTCTTCGATTGTAAAATCTAGAACTAGATTGAAAGAATGATACTCCGTAATTCAGATAAGTATTGATGATGTTATGCTCGTGAATCTTTTTTACATTGAAAAATAACTATGTTATATGTATCATCAAGTCTATATGGATTATTATTGAACAATAGATATTTTGTAATTATTTATAAACATTATATATCCTTAAGATGATTAAGTAAGTACATTTCTTTTATTATTAATCATTGTATAGTAAGTTACTGTATAGAAAACAGAAGATGTAGGAATAATTTGTCGTAGGAAAGGATGCTGTTAAATAAGTAGAAAGGAACTAATTAAGGTGAATAACAAATAAGATATACCGAACTTTACAACTACTTTTCATAATGCAGAAACTACCTTTCCTATGGGAACGATGGTGGTAATTCGACCGAAGAAAAACTTGCTAGACTAAGTAGCTCTATGCAAATCTTCTTATCCTTAGCTCATGAGGAAAACTCGTCATGAGGGAACGTCATCTTGCATTAATTAATCATCTGCAAAACTTCCGCGAAAAAAAAAAAAACATTTTGCTTCCATAATTTATCTTACTACAAATCGATTCTTAATTTTTTTTGTTCTTACATCTACTTGAATACGACGCATTTATATTTTGAAATAATAATTTATCATTTTATCTAGATAGATAAACGTATGTTCATTTTATCGATCAACTTGGAAAAGAGGAAATTGAACAACGTTGAGTTCGCAAGATCGATGATTATGATTACCCGGTAATCATCGTGCACATGAACGATTTAGATATATTAGATAAAATGTAATTATTGGAAAGTAAAAAATGTTCTGTGTAAAATTTATCTTATTTTTTTGTTTTGTTTTATTTATACTTAGTTTTCTGTGATACTTTGGCCGAGCAAAAATTATTTTGATTTAACAGTCGGACACAATCGAGGAACAAGAAATGTAAACGGTATTGCGTTTAGAGCCACATCAGCTGTTTTAATACGATGTTGCTCGTGCTGCTCGTATCAAAAGTTAGGGTACCAAACAATGCAAGCGTCTTTTATGGATTAAAGAACCCCTCTTGTGAATGTCTTCGATTTTTCGATGGTAAGGAACGTGGCACAAGTCTACATATCACCTGTCATCTGATTTATCGAATTTTTGAAAAAAAAAAAAAAAAAAAAAAAAAGAAAAACAATGTTCACGATAAAAACAGAAAATCTGAGAAATACAGAAACTTACAATTAGAATAATTGCAAAATAATTTTTTACGAATTAATTTAATTAATATTTTATTTTATTTTTTCGAGACAAAATTATTTTCATCGATCAAAATCATTAAATAGAAATTAAATGAAGGTTTGAAAATTTTTCTTAAATAATTGCCCGAGCATACAATCATATTTTAAATTCGATATCAATGAAAGTATAAATCGTATTATCCAAGAATCTTCAAAAAAGAAACGTCTTGATGGTATTTAAGGAGACCGCCCTCTTAGACCTGCGTTAAAGGGACCACGAAAAAGAAGGGTGGAAGGACAATAGATACGTTGCGCGAAACGCTTTTCATCGAGCGACGAAAGAAGGGGAATCCTGGCACGCGACTAACGTCACCTGTCTGTCGTACGACCTACTGAAATCCTTATATCGATTTCTTTTAAGAGTGTGTCCCTCTTTGCAGCTGCAAAACTTTTCCTTGTTCTCTTATACCAATGGTCATCGAACCAAGACGTCTTCGCAATGATAATTACTATTCGAATGTCATATGGTTAAAACGTTGAGATTCCCTATTTTCACGACAAAAAATGGTATTATAACAGTGACGTTCAATCTTATATCTGACCATTGAAAAAGAAAAAGAATTTTTATATGAGGAAACGAAAACGATTTTCAAAGGATTTTCATTTTAATTTCATCAGATTCCATTTGTCTCTTAAAGATAAAGTAGATAGAATCGTCGAGAAATTAAAAAAAAAAAAAAAAAAATAAAGAAACAAAGAAAAAAGAAAAGAAAAGAAATGTCGATATACATATATATATATATATATATATATATATATATATAGGTACAGATCCAGGTGCAAAAGACAATCGAAGGAGCTAAAAGGGACGTGTGCCGTTTTCCCACGTGTGGTCCCTTCGCTTGTGCCTCGTGCAATTCCTCCTCATTCTTCTTGCACGTTCCCCTTCTCTTTCCTCTCTCTCTCTCTCTCTCTTTCTCTTTCTTTTTCTCCTTCTTTAGATCTGAAAGTCCGTTTCCCTCGTAATCTCGACACCCTGCAGACGTACGCTCAAGATTTTGACTCTCCCTTCGAAGATCGACGTCACGCGAGTAGCCTGACGTGTGCGAGTCTCTGACGTCACAAACTTATGTGTAAGAGAGACAAATATATATACATATATATATGTATGTATATAGATAGAAAGAAAAAGAGTGAGAAAGAAATAGAGAGAGAGAGAGAGAGAGAGAGAGAGAGAAAGAAGCTGTGACGTAAGAAGGGCACCCTCGAGGAGCAATCATTTCTCTTCCTTCTCTTTCTTTTTTTTTTGTGCCACGTACATGCTATTATAGATCGAGCACGTTCTCTCTTCTCTTTCTCTCTTTTGATTATAAGAAGGTACATATTTTGCCGTGGGATTCTTCAATCGTGCAGATGTCACGTGCAGATGCTTCGTGCAAACGCGTGTCGATAGGCTAGCATTAATTTTCTTCCACTTTTCCTTCTTTTCCTTTGCTTTTTCTTACCCCCCAACCCACCCATCCAACCCCTCCTTCCCCCTCTTCGTCCATTTTTATTCCCTTTGCATTAGAAATTCGAAGAAGTGAAACTTTTCGTTCTCTCTCTCTCTCTCTTTTTCATATCTCCTTATATGTATATATCGTATATAGAATGTCATCGTTCTTCATTAAATATCGCATGCATACTCATACTCATAGCTTTCTTTCCCTCCGTATGTAAATTTATGCAGGCATTGCCCTATTAACCAAAACGTAATTTACGATGTGCTGCGTTTACCTTCTTTTTCTTCCTTCTCTCTTCTTTTTCCTCCTCTGCTTCTGCTTCTGCTTCTTCTTCTTCTTCTTCTTCTTCTTGTTTCTTTTTCTTGGTTCTTTCTCTGTTTCTTCCTTCACTTCTCTTTTCCACGCAAAACCACTCTTCGACCCCTTTTACCACGCTTTCTTTCAAGACTAGGTCAATTTTTTGCAGAGCAAAAAGATTGTTGCAGCGACTAACGACAGCTGCACAAGTAGTCTTGTTATTGTTAAATTTCGGATTATGCTAAGTATGCCGTAATATTCTCTGCAGTGAACGCCCTTAAGTGGGACACGCGATATTTGCATGTGACAAGACCGAGATCTTGCCCTTTTTCTCAATGTAATTAGAACATTCCTTTTCTTTTTCGTCTAACAATTTATTTGTAACGGTTTTACGTTCAAATTTCTTAAGAAAATTTTGGAAATCTCTTGATAATCGATATCATTATTCGTTAAAATTTCCTTTCGAAACGAGCCATAACTCGACGACTTTCTTTCACTCTCGAATTACCAATTGCCATGTCACTTGTAATCGTAAATTATGACGAAGCGTTCATTAAAAATTGAATTATATGGTTAATAGCGTGTCATCGGATAGCAAGTAGGCTTTAACACGCGATATACAGGTTGCAGATCCAGGTGCGTTCTTATAAAAGCGCGACATGTGCATGATTATAGTATTATTATATTAAATGTTTCTTCAAATTATGATTCCTCGTCATTTATAGAAGACGAAACATTTATTATGATACTTTAATTATAACTGTGTCTTTTTTTTTTTCTTTTTTTATGAATTTAACCATACATGTTCTCTCTTTAAGGACATGGAATATAGTATAATATATAAATATTAATTATAATTAATGAGAGCCTGTATCGATTTAATGAAATAGTTATTGAAATAAAAACATTAATTTTTGTCGCGACCTGGTGCGTTGGATCACCGTGAGAATAAACGATGAGTTATCAGCATAATTCCCATGGATACTTCAACACCTGGTAGAATGTGGTCGCAGTTGGTTAAGTTTTGACCATAAAAAAGGACAAGATCCGGTTGTATGCCATAGCGAAACTTACGTTCCGATGGACAATAATTGTCTGTTAATAACGTCCGGTGGGGTGCTAACACACATGGCAAATAGTTTAACTCGTTGTGACAGATGCTTTTACGAGCAAAGCGCGGTAAACGTGTGTGATGAGAGGGTCAACTTTGGTATTCCGCTAATTCTAACTTAGCAAAGTAAACTTTTTTGTTAGAATATATTGAAACAGTGATCTGTCGTACAATTGAGAATGAATATATGCGTCAAAGAAAAATTTTAAATTAATTTATTCAAAATATACATTTATTTGAAGTAATCGATCTATATGGAATATAATACTTGAAATTAATTAATATTTTTATACTGATTAATGTTAATAGTTATTAGTAAAATCACAGATATATTATATGAATATATAATAGATGGTCACAATTTCTCTTTCTATGTTAAATTCATTAGTGAAATATATCTGTTTCAAATATTGATATTGAATTTGTATATTGAATTACACAAGCGAATAATATACATTTCCCGCCAATTAGAAAACATCGCTGGATATTCTTCGAAGTTAGTTGAAATGTATCTTTTTTCCTCGATCGATTACTACTTACCATCAGTAAATAATATTTACTCTACTCTTATCATTTTATTATTTACATATATATATATTATAATTTTCTTAGACGATTAATTGTTTAAACATTTAACTTTTTCGTAGATGAAAAATTTCTAATACTATTCGACGTCATATATATTTATTTATTATATAAAAATTATTTCAAAGTATTAACTGATAAATTTCTTAAAGTAGCATAGTAATTAAAAATGTTTATTGATTAGCAATAAGATCATCAAATTGATCATCATTCTATAACAAAAGATTTATAGAACAAAATATATAATATTGAAGTTTCATGATGAATCAGAAGATATAATGTTTTCTATATAAAAAAGTATTTAAGAATGATTTTATATAACAGTACTTGTTATCTGTGAATTCGATGAAATTTTATGGTTCAAAATTTTGTGTAACTATTTAGGATTGCATGTGTTTTATCAAACATTCCAATAATGCATGACGAAGAAAAAAGAATAGAAAAATGAATTGTTGATAGTAAATAACTGTTAGTTGCTTATTTTGTTGTTTCCTTACGATTTATCATTTTCAATATTAAATATTAAACAATCATGGAAAAATAATTGAAATGTGTTCTTCTTTATCTACTGTATGTATGGCAAAAGTAGAAAGTGATCCACACATGGTAAAGAAGATTTCAATTTTAGTTACTACAGATAATATAGAAAACTGTAATGATGATTCAAAGACAATTCAATAATCATATCTAAATAAATCGATAAATTACTAAATTATATATTGTTTAAAAAAAATTGTCAGAAAAGATAAAAAAATTATGAGTTTACCAATAGAGTAAACAAATTTGCGACTGAACCACAAAGCCACACTATTATTACCGACTGTTTTTGCTCAGTCAAAAAAAAGGGCTCTACTATAACCGACTATTTTCACTCGATCGATCAAACATCGTCCTACTATTACTCACTATATTTCGTTTCGTCAATAATCAGATTTTGTTTTCAGACTTTGCACAAAATTACGAGTATTTGAAGTACCGCAACAATTCTACCATAATGTCAGAAATGTCAGCTTTCGCTCGTTATACTTCTACGTGCGGTTTCCTTTTTATTATCATTTTTTTCCTCTACTATGAAGAAACTTTGGAAATTAAAGTTGATGTAACAAGTATGAAAAGCCTCACCCTTTAGCGAACTCTTTACTTCTCCTTTAGATTTTAGTTTATTATTCATAGAGAGATTATTTGTATATTTCAAGCATAACTATGTACACAAATATAATCATTAGAAAATGATTGAAAATTACAAAATATACAAGAATCTATCGTTTCGTAGCATTATATAATATATTTACAAATTAAACTTTATTTTTTTGTGACTGAATATTTTTCGAAACAAAAGTATGAATAAGAATAAAATAAAAGTGAAGAAATAAAAACCTCAACATCCTTCAATTTCTCATACAAGTCTTTATTTCGTAGTAAATAGATGGGAAGAGCAAGTCCTGTTACGTAATACAGTTAGGTTTTGAAACAAACTAAGTGAAAGATTTCACCTGTCATAATCTTATAAACAAAAAAAAACTTCTGTCTTTCTCTACTCATGATTCATGTTGAATGGTCGTCCTCCTGTTACAACATATGCGTGGACAAGGCATTTCCTTTTGGAAAACTCAATATATGTAATCTGTTTTTACCTTGTTACCTATTTCCGAGAGGTCTGCACGCACTTTCAAAGATTTCAAAGGACAAAAAAAAAGAGCAACTAAATGCTTCTACTTTCTTTCTCCGTTTTATTTCTGGAATTTACAAGCGATTATCGTTTTCCAACAATCGTTTTAGTAGATCCAGCGAACTATTTTCGAAGCAACAGCTTGTGTGGTCGAAAATTAAACGCGTAATAACCTGTATCTCGGGGGTTGTTCGTCGCGTTTACCCACACTTATTTCCCGTTTTTTATAGCGTGTGATGAACGCCCTTTTGCCGCGCTTCTCGTTAGTTCAATTTTACGATCTAAGACGAGCGACCGTTATTTTTCATAATTCCGCAGCAATCAGGAGCGGCGCACTTTTTCGCCGCTTTGAAATCGCTCCCCCCGCCGATTCTTAAGGGTAGACCTTAATTGCGCAGGTTATATACCATTTTATGACCGATCAGCTGCACCGTTCTGCACTCGGCCAAGAGATCACGAAATTTCAACAGAGAACAGCTCTAACGGGATTCGTTAAGTCAAAATAAAATTCATTTTTATAAATAATATCAATTTGTCATTTTTTTTTTTATTGAAATCGAATTTTTAAATTAAAAAAAAAAAACTATAAATGGCATCAAATAATTAAATTTAATATAATTCGATTTAATATTATAAAAAGAAATGATTAATATAATTTATGTCGCATTTTATGTTATCTGTAAAAAATATTCTTTTAACAACATCATAAAAATTAACTTTTAACGAAAAGAAACTCATAAAAATGTTATTGAAAATAATTTAATTTTATTATCTACAATATATTTTCTCTATTATGTATATACTTTTTAATGGAAATTAATATTAAAATGTCATTTATATAAATTATAATATTGAAAATTAAAACACAATGTTTCATTTGTTATGAACTAATCAAATTATCAAAATAGAAATTTCAAAGTGCATCATATGTAATACTTGCGCACGCGCATAAGATCCGATCTAACAATAAGAGGGAAAGACACGTGGTAGGCATCGGTTCCCGAATCAATCCGAAGACCGTCGAAGACAGACGAAGGGCCTGACGCGCGATCCACGTGTGCAGAGCGTGCCACGCGTGAGTGCAGTTGCATCGCTTCGGTTGTGGGAATAAGGCCGAAAGGAATTAGAGTGGGGGAAAAGAGACGGAATCCAATGCATTCCATTGGAATAACCAAGGGTTGTACTTAACAGTCACCTGGCGCCCACTTGTGATCGTCTTATGAGATCGAAAGTTACATATCCGTTTAGAAAATTTGCATTTTTTCTTCTTTTTTTTCTTTTAATGAATATTTAAGCATCGAATTTATTAATTTTCTTAAAAAAAAATATATAAAGTCTATATAAATATATATATATATATATATATATATTTTATTCTTTAGTATAATTTTATACTATTACCAAGCAATTTATGTTGTTTTATATCATTATAATTAATTATCTGACGAAAATAAAGAGAATGTGTAATTATCTGACAATTCAAATTCAATGGACACAAATGATGTGTGCGTTAAATAATTTCTAATTATATTTACTTTTTTCAAATATTTAATGAAATAACAAATTTGTCTCTCTTGTCATAGAATTACCATTGATCTGATGTGTATTTTAATTAATAGAGGATATAAGAAGGAGACTCATTTTTTTTTTCTTTTTTGGATGAAATAATCGGAAACGTTGGAAAAAGAATGTAATAGTAGCGTAACTGGTTTGTCAAGGCTTTGAGCGTGGAAGAACACCAAGTGTTTACTTTTTCCCGGTTATAAAAGTTAATTCGACTTTTTTTTTTGCAAGAGAAGTCACATGAAATCCGTAGATTGCAAAGAAACGATGGCGTTGTAACCCGTTAAGACGGTATTTTGATGAGGAGCAAAGGAACGAACGTAACCGGCAAAATGGAATCTCTATTTGAATTAAATACGAAAGCCGAGGCTAATGATTCTTAAAGAGCAAAAACGATGCAGGCCAATATCGGTTTGTTTCTGAGATAATCAAGGAAAAAGTTCGAACTACGAAATTCTCTCGAATGATTTTTCTTGCGTTTGAATTCTCCGCAAAATGTTTCGGCCAAGAAGTGTTTTCGTTCAAGGTAAAAAAGAAAAAAAGTACAATCAAAGAAAGAAAATAAGTAAATGTTAAAGAATGTTAACGATTGTAATAATTACGACCTAATCATCTGATAATTTGTTAATCATCTCAAAATTCCTTTACTTTATCCATTTACTTTTCTCTTCTCATTTTGAATAATCAAATATCTCCAAATAAGTATATAGAAAATTGTATATTTCAACTTTATTATAATAATTGAATAATAATACTTGTGAGTTGCAATATTCTTTGAAAGTACTTTTAGTTAACTTTGTAGTAACATGCAAGTAGAAATAAAAAGAAAAGGAGAAGGAAATACAGAGAAAAGAAAGAGAGAGAGAGAGAGAGAGAGAGAGAGTTGATGGAGAAGGAGAAGGAAAAAGGGTGAACGTCGAAGATCTAATCACACGGTGGTGACGTGAGTTACGTGGGTAAGCAACCGGCGGCGAAAGACAAAAGTGCGTGTCGGCTTTCGGAGAGGCGTAGCGAAGCGAGAACACAGAAGCCACATGCTTCACGAACGGTAACAACACCCGTTGGGTCTACCATATCGCACAACCCATCATATTTATACACCTTGCACCTCGACTTCTTCGATCGCGTCTTTGATGTTGAAGCGGCTTCCTTTGCGTGCATCGACCAAGGAGATTTTACATTCCATAAGGATTCGCGTGTCTATGACATGCCGACGTCGCTTCATCGAGCCAAAATGAGAAAGTGAGAGAAAGATAGATAGATAGATAGAGATAGATAGATAGAGAGAGAGAGAGAGAGAGAGAGAGAGAGAGAGAGAGAGAGAGAGAGAGAGAGAGAGAGAGGGAAGCCATGAATCTTCCGCATACAAGCTGTCGATCTCAGAAACATTTTCGATCCACTCTCCAAGATAGTTTCCAACTTAACCAGCTATTAGCATAAATCCTAAGCATGCAATTATTATACGATGCAAGAGTACTACTTTCCCAAACTGGAGCTTGTTAGTCTCGAAACGGCTGAATCTCTTAGATTCGAGTTCAAGTTCGAATTTGGAAAATTCTACACGATCGATGTTCATATATATATATATATATATATATGTATATTACATCCAATCTGATTTCTACTGGAGTAGAAAAGAAGCGAGCTGTTTCTCTTACTCTTCTTATTCTTCTTCTTCCTCGCCTTTCCCTTTGGTATCCTCGTAAATTCATCTTTTAAAGTCCTCAGCAACGTCTTCTTGCTGAGTCGGAGACTTCTTAGAGGCCGTCGGGACTCATTTATTATTCAGATTTATAGCCAGACTCGTACTGACTCCCACAGATCGGCAGGTCTTTGCAACTCCTCGTGCGTTCGCGAACGGCCCTTCAAGGGAGCCTTGGAAATTCGACGTTTTACATACGACACGATCTCTTGCCCGGATTTGAATGAAACCGGCGCATAACAAGGCGGCAGCCTTCGGCTGGGCCTTCCTACATAGGGAAACAGAAAGAGTGAATGAGAGAGAGAGAGAGAGAGAGAGAGAGAGAAAAAGAGAGAAACAATATCTTTCTTGTATTCTTTCATCGTACAACATTGCGTTTTGAGAATTCTTTCAACTAGCTAACGCAAAAAGAATATTTAATTATTTGATAATAAAAATGTACATTTTTTTATTTATTTATTTTCTTTTTCTTTTTCTTTCTTTTTAAACGTATGTACATTAAATCATAGATCTCGATATATATATATATATATATATATATATATATATACTTACGCACATATACAATATAACCACACGTAATACCAACACATACTAGTTCCGTATAAGTCGAGGAGATCGATTTGGACGCGAGCAAGCGACGAAGAGAGAAAGGGAAGAGAGAATCCAAAGGATGGACCGATGGGAAGGAGTAGAAGGTAAGCGGCGAACGGATGGACAGACGGACACGAGGCAGACAGTATCGGATTGATCTCAGCGAGTGAACCCAATTACCCAGAGAAGGGCCAGATTTATTGTCCCACGAGTCCTTGACTGAGGAGCTCCTGATGCCCCGATGGTGGCAGCCACTCTTTACGATGGCCCTGGGCCCACAACGCGAGCGTGATGAGACGAAGAGAAAGAAAAGGAAAGAGGAAAGAGAGAAAGAGAGAGAGAAAGAGAGAAAGAGAGAGATAAAGAAAGAAAGAAAGAAAGAAAGAAAGAGATTCACCAGTTTTCTGCCGATCTTCGTTTCGAAGAGGCATCGTGTCGCTTTGCTCACCCAATTATCAGTCGTCCGACAACGACTGTACTCTCTTGCATATGTGTGAGTGCTCTTCTTAGCTACTGAAGAAGCACCAACTTCTGCTAGCCTTCTATGTTCTTTCTCTCTTTCTCTGTCCTTCTCTCTCTCTCTCTCTCTCTCTCTCTCTCTCTATCTCTATCTTTCTCTCTCTCTCTTCCTCTCTGTCCTTCTCTATCTATGTTTCTTTCTCTTTCTCTCTCTCTCTCTCTCTCTCACTCTTTCAATCTCATTTCAAGATACCCCGATCGAATCTACGAATCCCTTTCGATGCAAGACGCGCCGAAGATCATAAACAATATATAATTGACATGATTTATCGAGGCATGCTTCCTCTCTATGCTTTATGGTCACGCGAGCAAACAGTATGATCGACGCCGATAGAATTTCTCGTCAGTTTTCTTTCTCCTTGATACTCGTCGAAAAGAGTTTCGCACCTTCCTTCACGATTATTACGGCGTATTTTATTTCGTAAAAAATCTCTCGTATGTAATTAATTTTTAGTCTCCTATAGAAGCAATACGTTTATCTACATTTAATCCGATTGAATATATTAACGTTAGTATTAAAATGGTACGATATATTCCATCGTCATTTTTTCTTTTCTTTTTTCTTTTTTTTCCTTTTTTTTCCCTTTTCTTTTTTTTTTTTTTTTAATTTTATCATTTCCCATAAACCATCGAATTGATTCATATTATTAATAATAATTAATATAAATTTTTGAATAACTATTTGATTCGAATTTGTTACAACAAAATTATATTTATTTGTAAATCAATCGAATAGAATCGTAGAAGAAATTTAATTAAAGTCATGGCCTATTTTCATGGGGTATACGAAATTGTTGTAGATCTTTCGAAAGAAAGAAAGAAAGAAAGAAAGAAAAAGGAGAAATGAAGAAAAAGTAAAAAAGAATTATCGATCATTCCCTTTCAAACTGGTAGGTAATTCAACGAAACGGAATATTCACGCTGATTGCCAAAAATGGTGTAGCGAGGTTACCAAAAGGAAAGCAAGTAAGCAAACAAGCAAGCAACCAAGCAAGCAAACAAGAAAGCAAGCAAGACGATGTTGGAGTTGGTTGAATGTTGGAGATATGTAGATCGGTCGACGTTAGCAGGAAGAGAGCAGCAACGACAGCGGGGGTATATAGGTGGGTGCCTACGCTTTGGACGGCCGCAGGTGGCTGTCAGCAAAAGGTAGACATACTTTATCCACCAAACGGAAAGTGGAAGGACTCTTCGAAGGGGGGCTTTTGCGATTCGCCGCCGCCTTGGCTGTCGTCGACGCACCGCCGCACCGATGCTAACTGACGCCTTAGAGGGCGCTGATTGAAGTATTTATTGCCACTCTCTAGGGATTCTCTTTTTCTCTCTTTTTATCTCTCTCTCTCTCTCTCTCTCTCTCTTTCTCTCTTTCTCTTTCTCTTTCTCTTTCTCTTTCTATCTTGCTCTTTTCCTGCCTTTGCCTTTATGCCCGTGTAATGATCCGCTTTTGCATACGAGCCTATCGGCTTTCTTCCTGTGTGGCTGACTGGATTTCTCTCTCTTTCTTTCTCTCTCTTTCTTTCTCTCTCTTCTTATCTCTTTTTAACTCACTATCCTTTTCCTTACCTTTCAAGAACTACTTCTTCAAGTGGAAAAAGGAAGAAATTTACTTCATCGATCATCTTCATACATAAATAGAAAGAATTGCTAATGGTACTGTTGCTGCCCTTTGTAAAAGCAAAACTGAAAAAGAATATGATTATGTTTCAGATGAAGTGAATTATTCGTATGGATGTAAGAGCATTTAACCAGAGAGAAATGGATTCGATAATAGAAAGAACGAATGGTTCCTTGGCAGGATTTCTAACTTGTGAATTTTCATGATATTGAAATTCATTCGTGTAATTCGGGTGACAAAAAGTATTGTCGGTAAATCAGATACGCTTATGGAACGACTACGTCTCATGGCTTAGTCAGCAAGAAACGCAAAGCGAAACGTCGAAACAACCTGGCAGTCCTATAATTATATTATTACCAAGTGGTCGAGCTCATGACTCCACCAGCAATTTGTCTTGGGTCGCAACGAGTTCGCGTAATTCGTGATTTATCACTGTTCCCTTCTTCGTTCAGCAATGGACATCTCCGCCCAAACTGGACCATATTTTCTGTGATATAGATCTCTCTCTCTCTCTCTCTCTTCCTCTCTCTCTCTCTCTCCGTCTATCTTTTCCCATTTCTGTTTTTTCCTCTATGTTTGGAGAGAGCATATAATTTCAAAGACATTTCGATTCTTCGAATTGCACGGCGTCGTTTATTTTTTCCCGAAATATAACAACTTTCCAAAAAGATCCATGAAAAAAAATGAAACATTTCCATGATGATAAACGAGGCAGAGGATCGGTGGCTTAATTGAAAAGTTTTAATTAAGTGAATAAAAAAGAGAAGAGTATATATTTTGTCGGATTGATTGCCAATGAAATCTTTATAATCGTTATGGTAAGATCGATTTCCAAAAAGACGTAATCGTTTGGACCGAAGAGAAAACGTTTGTCAAACGTCGCCGTTGGCTGATAAATCGATGGTCCAACTACGACTCCTCCGTAAGGATAATTAAAAGTACCCAATTATAAATACATTTGCCGATGATAATAACGGGTTGCTCTGAAATTTCTGCAAATAGGTATGTCTCAATTAGTTCTTTCGAATTTAATTGGGTCCTCCTTGATTGTGTTTCTCAAGGGGAAAAGAATGAGGCAGATAGAGAGAAAGAGAGAGAGAAAGAGAGAGAGAGAGAGAGAGAGACGAATGCTAGCAAAATTCTCAACCAAGCGAGCTTCTTCCTTCGAAGGAAAAGAGAAAAGAGTAATTACTCTGGAATTAGAGCAGAGACCGATTTCAGTTGTTGCGAATTACCAAGGGGAAGAAAGTTTAAATAAAAGAACGTAAAGCATCGTCGTCGGTCGACATTCCTCTCGCGTCTTGAAAATCGAGTGCCTCTCTTTCTCGTCTTTCGTCCTTTGTCGCTATGTCGTTCATGGATTTAACGTTCGTTCGAGCCTCTTTCTCAAGGAGGAACTTAATTAAACGACGACGATTCCAACGTTCGTAGCGAACTCGGTTACTTCGTTCGTTGAAACTCTCGATTAAGGGAAGTACACTCGACGTTTCTTTTGTACGTAAAAACGAAAGATTGAGATAGAAATAGATAAAGAGAGGGAGAGAGAGAGAGAGAGAGAGAGTCAGAGTGCGAGGGGAGTAGTTTGTTCTATAAAATCATTACAAGATACTTCCTTACTATCTTACCGATTTGTAAAGATACATTTATAATTAAATACGAGAACTTTCATCGTGATATAGATAGAAATTCAATTGCATTTTCCAATTTCAAACATTCCCAAATACATTTTCATCGAATTCTAATGTCTGCGAATGTTTGTTTCAATTATATCAATCGTATCAGATATATATATATATATATATATATATATATATATATATATATATATTTTCAAGAGTCCATCTCGTTTATATTAATTTTTATATGTGCTATATTGGTTATAAGAGAAAGAAGAAGAAAAGATTTTAATTATTCAAATTTTATTCATAACGTTTAAAGAGACTTTAAAATAAAGAAACGAACGCGATATTACTCTAATTTGAACCATTCACCGTCTCTCTCTCTCTCTCTCTCTCTCTCTCTTTCTCTCTTTTTCTCTCTTTCAAAAAAGGCCAATACCAAAATGATTTTGTGAAGGGTTCCGCAGGTGCTAACGAAGTACATCGGCTAAGACGCGCGAGTGAAACGAGTAATTAACGTTCTCCGAACCTTTTGCTTGGCCGTTCTGACATCGTGCTGGTTCGTTTGGCTAAATAAAAAATTGCAAAGAAGCGTGAGGGGTCCAGTAACGGTAACTTAGCGATCTTTCTCTTTCATGTTCGTTGAGCACGCGTACAAGAAAATAATGCTTATCGTTTCACTTTTGAGAAGGTATCCTTGACGAGAAGTTCAGTTTTTCTCCTTTGGATTTTATTCAATTTAACGATTATGAATTTCGCGCGTGTATTGCCTCGAGGTGAATGATCGATCTTTCTCGTTTTTCTTGGAGGATATTAAACGTTTAGCGTATTACATACATACATACGCGTAAAAGCGATTGTATTTCATCTCTTTCATTAAGGTTGTATCGTTAAAAGGAAGGTAAATCTGACGTGTGCCTTGAAGCTTTACGATATTACCAAATGAAATAACTATTGAAAAGTATTATAACGAGAAAGGTGAATTGTTTTAAAAGTATGCCGTTTAGAAAAAAAAAAACAGGAGAGAGAGAGAGAGAGAGAGAGAGAGAGAAAGAGATAGAAGGGAAAGGGACTCGTTCGTTTTTAATGAAATTTTAACGCGACTGAAAGAGAGAACCTATTTGAATTTGGAGACAGATGAAGGTACGTATTCTCTGATACGATAAAGATCGATCGGATATAAATCGGTATTCTTTCTTGCCTGAATAGTATTTCTTTTTTTTTTTCTTCTTTCTTTATTTCCTCTTTTGCATTAAATTAACTCCGTACCAACCGTAAGAGGAGCAAGAAGAAGAAGAAGAAGAAGAAGAAGGGCGCGTAAATCGTAAGATTCCTAGATGTCGAGATAGCTTTACATCTGCCGATCGATTGCGATAATTGGCCATGTACAGAGATGGATCGAGATTCTCTGAGAAATTCAATGGATTGACCATTACCTAATTAAGCGAGACGTTTCGTACGTTTTACTCCAATTTTACAGTACGAATTAATTAAATCGAGTTGTCTATACTAAAAGAAATATATTTCTACTTGATTTCGACCACCAATCGATTGGCATTCAATTGATCGTTTTATTCGTACTTTTTTTTTTTACAATTTACATAATATCTTTCTATGTAATTTCGATTCATTTCGAAGTAATATCGAGGTGAGATTTTTGTACATTCTTTTTTTTTCCTTTTTTTTTCTTTTTTTTTTTTTTTGTAAATGCAAATTACAAATTCGAGGAAAAGAATCGGCAAGTACTTTTAAATTAAAATCTGGCGTGGGTCGAGTCGAAACGCGCTTATTAAAATCAAATTTACCGAGCGACGTGAAAACAAGAAATGTGCGCATGTAAAAGAGAAAATATCATATTTATTACACTCCTGCGTCTCGTATATATTCATATATATATATATATATATATATATATATATATATATATATATATATAAAGTCATACTAATATATAATGAGTTATTTTAGTATCCTAGAGAAGTAGAACAAGTAATAAAATGTATTATATTTTCTCTGTTTTATGTCAGCATGGAAATATAATAAAAAAAAAAAAAAAAAAAAAAAAAATATGAAATTTCTGTCGACAAAAAGTTTAAGCCTCGATGTTCTAAAACGTGAGTAGTTAAAAAATAAGAGAAAAAAAATGCGAGAAAGAGAGAGAGAAAGAAAAAGAAAGAGAGAGAGAGAGAGAGAGAGAGAGAGAGAGAGAGAGAAGATCGTGATTTAAATTTTTATGAGAAGAAACTCTGTGGCGTCGGTTCAAAGTATTCGCGCTCTCCTTTTCGTGACTAAAAACTCAGCGTAGCGCCGGCCTATCGCTGAGGCTTCGAAGGAGCGAGAAAAATGCGCACGCTCGTTTTAAATTCATTAGCCGATTCTGAACGCGGCTTAAGGCGGCCTCGTGCCGTGCAAAAAAACGATAGGTGCTCTCTCTTTCTCCGATGCTTTTTGCGATGATCTCCTTCGACATCCTCTAAATGCAGCTGCTTTTGTTCCTAAAGTATATCTTTAAAAAGGTGAAAATAAAGAAGAAAATAATGGGACACCCGATTATCCTGGCACGAGGCGTAATGACAGTCGCATAATTTTTTTAAATTTAGTACGTCACGAATGTACCATACTAAACACGCATATACCTACATACATATATATTAGAGATTTATATATTTTTAAATATATGTATATAAATATTATTTATATACATCTATGATATATTTATCTACTTTTGTTCCTACATGGACTTTTAATTAAATACACATTATATATATTTTGAATTCGGGTTTCTTGATTGTAAACTTTGCTAGTTCTGTATTATAATTTATTTCTTTTGGTAGAAATGGTATACATACACACACACACACACACATACACGCACACATGCACGCACGCACGTACTAACGTATACACGCATAAAAATCGAGACAGGATTTTAACTGTTAGTTTTTGTGGACTTTTGGAAACGTTTCGACTTAAAAGCACGAGCCGACTTTATCGATACACAAGAAGGTGCAGCCTCATTGAATTTCAGAAGAAGCCGCCAACTTTTTTCCCTTGGACGTCCGCACAAATTGAAGTACGAGAATTTCGACGAATGATCTACGCTTATGTCACATCAATTTCAATAACGTCAACTATCTCGGTTTCGGTGATACTTAAAGTTGATATCGATCGTGACATCTCTGCTGGTGGTCGATTCTTTTCTCTTTTCTTTTTTTTTTTTGTTTTTTCTTTTTATATTCGATTTATGAGAAATGATTAGTTTTGTCTTTTGTACAATTAAAGAATCGAAATTGGTATGACATATGATAAATGATAAAAGAGATAGAAAATAGAAGAAAAAGAGATATATTTAAAACAAAATATTTCATTTTATTTTTTAGGGAATAAAAAAATTTCTTTCTCTTGTTATGCATAGAAAATTCTCTTGTTCTGAATAGAAAAATGATAGTTACATTCTGATACATTAATTCTTTGTCACTTTGTTTTGTTTCTTTTTTTTCTTTTCTTTTTTTTTTTTTTTTTTTTTTAATTTAATATTTAACATCAATAATAATTTCATCCATTAGTTTGTAAGATATTATTCAAAAAAGAAGCTTTCAATCGTTCTTCATGGAATTCCCATGGGATTCTTTGAAGATCCTCTCAATAAACTATCTCGTTCGATGAAAAATTCTCAAGTTTCCTTTACGTCTGGTACAAGGTCCTCTCGATTTGTATCTCGTGTATCCATGGATGCATACATATATTCTCTAGTATTTCCCCACGTGGGATCTCATCGTTAGGATCTTTCTTGGTAGAATTAAAAGCAATAAGAAGGGAAGAATGAGAAAGAGTGAGAGTGAGAGTGAGAGAGAGAGAGAGAGGGAGAGAGGGAAAGAGGGAGACCGAGAAAGAGAGAGAGAGATAGATAAGGAGAGACGAAGCAAGGGAAGCTAACAGGAAGATCCTGGATTAAGGACGACCCTTGACCTCTGCGGTAACTCACCGCCCACGTTGCACCTGCCTCGCCTTCTATCGTGTTGCTTTATTGGTTTACATTACCTACAAGATGGCCTTATGAACTTTTAGAAAAATTTTTTTTTCATTGTAATTCGACTATCGATTTTATATATATATATATATTATTTTATTGTATTCTTTTTTTCTTTAATACGTTGTAATGTTTTTGATTTAATGGTCTATTTTCTTCTTTTTTTTTTTTTTTATTTTTTTTCTTGAAGAATATATTATATACATTTTATTAAAAGTATGTAACATGTTACATACGAATTGAAAATTAATTTAAATCTACCGCCTCCCACATCGAAAGGGGCGTTTTAAGGTATGATCGAAGATAATTTTAAACGGCTATGGGCTACCTTATAAATACCTCACACGACGCGACGCGTGTGCTAAGAAATATAAAAATTCTTAATAATTAGCGACATCAATTGATTCGGTAAGTTTGATGGTGCTTCGGTTAATAGTTAATCTTTTCTTTTCTATTTTTTTTTTTTTTTTTTTTTTTTCTTAACAAGCATTAACTACGCGCACTGCGTTTATTATCGATATTTCTTAATTTCTCGATTTAATTATTAATATTTGTAGCAATTGATTAGCACGCTATTCATTAGTAAAGTCAAGATTAAAATTCATAATAATTTATTTGAATATTTAATAAGACGAAATGAATTAAAATGAATCAACATTTATTTAGTTAATTTATTTTATTTTATTTACATGTATTATTATATAATATACATATATCTATATACATATATATATATATATATATATATATATATATATATATATTATATATTATGTTTTATTATTCATTTTATTCTATATACGATAATTAATTGATCTCAATGATTATAATCGATTCGTTTGACGTATGAAAGTTAAGCCTGATAACGAGCTCGATTGCGTTAGTAAAGAATAAAATTGATAAAAACGAAATCGATCCAAGTTTGCGACAAAAATTACCGCGATTCTCTTGAAAAGTACACAGGACCACACAAGAGAAAACACCTGCAGTCTGGTCTTTGCACGTGATACAAGGTAATACGTAATGCCAGCGAACGTTCTTGGAGCGTTCTTGAAGCAGGAATCTCCTCCTTTTCCTCATCCTCCTTCTCTACGACTCGGCGCGTCGGCATAATTCGCGGCTTCCGGGCGAATGAACGACTACGCTGAGTAAGGCATTATCGAATTTCAGATTCGACTCAGGCCAACCCTCACGCGTCTCGTCGATCCTCTCGTGTATAAATATTTAACGTGCGGATCGTTTCATTTCGTCCTGGATTACGGGTATGCCATTTTTCGATGGTAAAACGTGGTTTTGTTCGTGTAAACTGCAAATAGAACACTCTCCATCACTTCTCTCTCTCTCTCTCTCTCTTTCTCTCTCTCTCTCTCTCTCACTCTCTCTCTCTCTCTCTCTCTTTCTCTCTTTCTCCCTATCTCTTTATTTTTCCTTTTTCGTCCGATGAAATTTTCAATTTTTTACGTGAAATGAATTTTTTAATTCATCTGATGGAACTGTATTTTAAATAATGCACTCTGAAATGATTTATATTTAAAATGTACTTCGCATACTATCCGCGTGGATATATTTACAAAACTTGGTTTTTTTTTTTTTTTTTTTTTTTTCTTACTATGAAAATAATACTTTAAGGAATAGAATTGTGATAATATATCTCGTGCATAAAGTAAAAGCGAATAGTGAATGGAACGAAATGATCGTCCTGTAAAATTTATAATGTTACTCGATGTTGCTTCCGATGTCCCTACTCGTCGTTCGATCTTAAATCTTTCGTGGTATCTCTTATGCCGATCGAAGTCCGTTTTGCACATTTAACAAATTCGAGAGCGAGAAACACCTCGCTTTTAACACCTGCACAGAGACCGAATTGATCCGTCAAGCGACGAGAAGGACACGTCCGCAAGAGCAGCATTCCATGATTTTTGCAGACGATCTTGACCAGCGGCCATCTTGTGTTATCTTCGATCGGCAAAGAAATCGGATCGCAGCCACCATCATTTCCCGTTAGCGATCTTTCTCGTACCGCTTGCCAGAGTATTACTATCATTATCGTGGAAGTTTATTGGATAGTATCTACACGTTGCACGGTGGGTGCTCGAATCACCTGTTACTGTGAAAGTAATAACACCTCGCTGGCATTATCCTTTATGCAGAATCAAGGAGAAAAAGAGAGAGAAAGAGAGAGAGATAGAGAGAGAGAGAGAGAGAGAAAGAGAGAGAGAGAGAAGTATGCGTATTCAAATTTGCTACCTCGTACCTTTCCCGCGTAAAATTTGAACGAACGGTATCGTTAATTTTGTAATTTTCAACAGTTTCAATCTTTCACTTATTATATTTGAAATCAAGAATACATTTTTATAACATTGATATCTCGTGAAAAAATATATGTTACATATATTTCTTTTTAAGGGAAATAATTTCAATGAAAAAAAATTTTACGTCATCGATGAAAAGAGAACAAGTTTGATTAATTTTAACCATTCCTTTAATGGCTGTTCATCACTCTTCCTTTTATGATGATTTACATTAACAAAAAGAGTACAGTTAACGAATCGTATCTTGAAATTCGATATAAAATAATGATGATTGAAGCAATGTTACGATGGTCCTGTTATTCGTAATTACTGGCCCTCCTTCGATTAACGATGGGAGCCAGAATTCTCTGCATGTGGTACGTCATTTCGGTGCCACAGATTTTAGAGTAAAATCATTCCCAGCCAATAGATCTCCACAAACAGCAACCTTCATATTGTGATACCTGAATTGCAAATACCTGCGATATATCGAAATATAGATCTATTTTATATATCGCAACTACTACCATACAAATGATTGCTTGAATAGGCTTTAATTGTATATATGAGTTTTATTGAATTGAAAAATATACAGTTCGTTCAATTGGCAATCAATTTTCTAGTAATCCATCTTCAGAGAAATATAATCTGACATACGATTTTTTTCTTATCTTTGTCAGATTTGCATTACTATTTCTTCTACATAAAAAAGATTTTTTTCCAACTCGACTGATAGATCATTATACGTGAGAAGTGTATAACTCACATTGGATTATAATATCGATATGCAATAAGCACTTATTCGAGTGCTCTTATTGTTCTTGTAATTCATACCTTTCACTGAAGTCACTAATTCTTTCGATCGAAGAGTGATGATCAGCTTTGATATAAAATGTCTTAGTTTAATTTTTGATGAAAATCGGAATTATGTGAATATCTTTTGAAGACTCGTGAAAAAAAAAAAGAATCTCCTTTTCATTTTAATATAAAAAAGTAATTTATACCCTCGTATTTGAGAACCTCTGAACCTTCGAGAAGCCTAAAAGCGTCCTAATTGAAAATCGGTCAAAAGGGTTTACTAACATGCTTAAATGTACTATAAACGTGTACGTGTATTCGCGAGAGCGTTAGCACAACTCTATCTTTGTTCAGCGATTCGGCAGAGCCTTCATTAATCGCGACACGGACTGCCGCGGCGGCGAAGCGGCGCATTTGATGGCTCTCTGTTGGCCACACAAAATAATTTCCTTAATGAAAACACGATTATACACGATAAAGGCCGACCGCCTTCATGGTTCTCTCGCTTTCGGCGAACGCAAGTCACGATTTTCGGTCGTACTCGGGTCAGACAGCATAACGAACGTAATCGAAACTGAAAACCGATCGATAAAATTAGTTATTTCGATATCTCCCCTTTCTTTCAATACATTTCCTATCTTCGTTGATTTAAAATTAATTTATTAAATAAATAGCAGCATTCTTTCGATCGATATAAAAATATGTTTTACCAATACTATTGTAGATACTATTGATGATCAAGATATTAGGTAACTATATTTACTATGATTTACAAGCAATTTACAAAATAAATAATAACCCTCTCTCGAATGATATAAGAGTATTTGTTTTTCTCTTACTATTGATTATCTAGAAAATGATAGGTTCTAATTTCAAGTTGGTCTAATTCCCAGGCTCAGAAAAAGGATCTTTACTCGATCGATAGATCAAATAATATTATCTCCATCTTCAAATGATAGCCTTAGGAGATCGAAAATACAAAAATATTTTTTCAAATTAGAGACGTAAACCATACAAGACACGGATAAATATTGGACGAATGACCACATTTTTGTATAAATTAAAAATAATGATAGATAACGTGAGAGTAGGAGAATAAAAGGAGGATATATTTAGGAGAGACAAACGCACGTTGAAATTATTAAATTTCTGACAGCCCGGAAGGAGAAAGGACGACGATGATCCTCCTATAATTGTATGCGCGTGTGCCGAGAGGCCCTTGCTGTTCGGAGACGACTTGGTGGCGAGCCGCAAAGAGCGCCGATTTTGCTCTGCATAGAGAAGCAGCATCTGTCCTCCAGTGATCCTCAAATATTTGCAAATTTTCTTGAACTTCATCCCAATTATTTAATATGTAAATTTCTTCTTCCATTGATACGTATTATAAATGTAGAAATTATAATAAAATATCTATACAATATTCTAATAAATTTTCTTCAACTATCATACGAATATATCGAATAAAAATTAAATAATTAATTATTATATTTTTTGTCCAGATAAATTAGAAGTGAACAATGCAAATATTATTATAATTATTATTATTTTTATTTCAATCAAAAATTATTTTATTTGCAAAAATATAAATTAATACATGTCAGAATATATTTCGACCGTGAAAACTTTTCACGAATACATCCGGCGTTTACAAAGAAGAACGTTTTCTTCACGTTACAAATGTCGAGGTTAGTAATGATTGCATTGCAATAATGTTTTACTCTTGGTCAACCACAAGAACCACGATAATATTATATCGTCGATAATAAGAATATAATATTCCCTTGACTTGGCCTTCGTTCAATATACCTCCTCTACTCCATCTGTGAATAATAATAATATAATTCAAGGATCTTTGCTAAAAACTAACGGATACGTCCGGTAAGAGCGTTGCATGAATCGAGTATAAAAAAAAAAAATTTAATGACCAGCATGATACCTCTCGTAAATATAACGAAGATATTGGTTAAATGCCTTGAAAAATATGACAGTCTAAAGGAAATGAAATTAGCGCTCGTTAATCATGCATCTTAAAACTTATGCAGATTTTCAAAGTTATATCAAAAAACAACGAAGGAAATGGCAATCGATCTTTTTCCTTTATTCCATTCGAAATTATTTAAATTTCACATATAAGTTTCTTCTTGAAAAATTTTCTACTTAGGGATTTAAAAAGATGGGAATAATTTAATCAAATGAATATAATTAAACGAACGAATATAATTAAACGTATCATTTAACCCAATTTATCAATCAGATAAAAGTATTTTTAATGTATATATATATATATACACACATACACACATATATATATATATATATCGAAGGATGATTTAATCAAATCTTCCAATCGTACTTTGAGTCGAGAACCTCTGTTCTTACTGTAGAGAGGTAAGCACCGTGCGCTTCGTGTGGTCCACATTGTCCGCGCTCAAATTACATGGAACGGGGTGCTTCTAATGGCAGTTCTCGTTCCTCTGTAAAGTAAGAGAGTGAGAGAGAGAGAGAGAGAGAAAGGGAAAAAGAGAAGAAGAGGTAGAGAGTGAGGGAAAGAAAGAAGGAATGGAGAAGAGAGGAATGCTTGCCTCAACAAGAAGGAAGGAAAGGAAGATCGAAAAGAGAAAAAGAATCTAAAGATCTTCAAAGTGAACGAATATATGTGTACAATAAATAAAAAAAGTATGTAAAAAAGATAGATACTCTCTTAATACATATACATATACATATATATATATATATATATATATATATATATATATGTATATTACAAGTATAGTTTTAAAATTATTTCGTCTATTTCTAAAATTACTTATTATCCGTCAACGTTAATTATCATTAATATTAATTATATATAAATAATTTGCATCAATTTAAATCGTAATATATATTTCGATAGTTCTTTAAAATTGAATGAAATTAACTTTTGGTCGTATCAAATCTACATTTAAAAATTATTTATACATGAATAAAGTGATGCATGGAAAAATATATAATATATAATTAATACGTCTCGTTTCGTGTAAATAAATGTATTTGAAACAAAGAAAAGAAAGAAGCATGAAATCTGTGAGAGGAGAATAAGAAAGGGGATATTAAGTTTCGAAATCCCAGCTTCCGCCACGCGACGAGCGTGAAGCGTGGAAGCACCTGCCTTTCTCTCTCTCCCCGTTTCTGTCTCCCTCTCTCACTCTCTCTCTCTCTCTCTCTCTCTTTCTCTCGCTCTTGCTCTCGCTTCTTCTCTCCTTCTTTCTCTTTTTCTGTCTCGTTGACATGCAAGGAAAATTTCTTGAAGCGGTGCCGACGCGATCGTTCTGACCACCGTGATAGACGATTGCGAATCGGTTCAGAGTGAAAGGAGTCATGCTTGAATCCAAGCATGGAAGTTGATCCTATCTACAAAAATGTGTCTCAACAAATGGCTCGATAATCGCATTATGTCGAAGATAACTTAACGCTGCAGCGATCAATGATCGAGGGATCCAATAGTATCAGATTTTTTTAAGGATTACGTAAAAGCTTTTTAATACTTTCTTCGTCACATATTCTAAATCTTAAATACCTACGACATTATAATATGCATGGTTTATTTTATTATGTATGTAAAATACATTATTTTTTTAATGCAACTTTTTAAAAATAAACCTATTTAAAACTTGTATAATTTATTCATTATTTCTATTATTAATATATCTAGTATATATTTTCTTTTCTCTTTAATATTTCTAAACACATGAATCATGCATTAAAGGAAAAAAAAAAAAGTAAGAGAGAAAAATGTACAATAAAAACAAATAATATCGTATATAAAAAAAAAAAAAGAAAGAAAATGTAACAAAACAACGTTAAAACGTTTGCGCATAGTGATGAAATTGTCTAATGGTAATTTATTCTCCAGACCCTCGTTTAAATAAGAGAAATCGAGAGAAAGGATGTTGGAAATAAGAAAAAAAAAAAAAAAATGGACAAGTACGATAAAGATCCAGTAACATCGAAGAGTAATATTGCTTAGTAACTTGGCATCCTTCATCCTGCTTGCCATCTTCCTCGGTAAGATATTCTTGAGAGATCTGCATTCAGGGCATGCTCTTAGCCTATTAAAACAGGCGTGATCGATCGATAGGAAAGCGCCCGTTTAAAGAGAAAAAGATTATCGGTGAACCGTGATATCTACTTAGTAATACGCGATGAAGGTAAAACTTATTTTCAATCGTATGAATAAGAAATTACGTAAGCAATAATTTCTTATGCTTTTGTTGGCATACGTACGAATATTCAACTTTATGACAAAATGAAAAATTTTCTTTTTAAAAAAAGAGTATATTTTTTTTTTTTTTTTAGAGAAAGAGAGAGAGAGAGAGAGAGAGAGAGAGAGAAAGAGAAATAAGAAAAGAAAGAGAAAGAGAAAGAGAGTCTGTAGCCTTCGCGAGCTTTCATTTTAAATAAAACGAATACGAGAACGCATGGTGTGCCTGTACACCGCAACTCGCAATTTCCCGTATCGAAGGCGATTCGTGAAATTCGAACGGAAACGTACGATTGGTGGTAACATGAGATTTCGACATCGAGGAAGCGGAACCACCAAGAATCATAGGGTTGAACCCTTTCATCTGGAAATATGAGAGCTCCGATATTTTCTTCTGGGATATTATAGTATAAACTACTGATGTTGAATCTTTAGAGTCGAAATCATTTTCAGTATGACCTATTTAATTCTACCAATGTATCAAAACGTTACTTATTTACTTATATGCATTGTACGTACTTTAAGGATGTCTACACATGCATATATATATATATATATATATATATATATATATATATATATACCTATTAAAGATTTAGGTCTGATATTTAAAAATTTGCATATAATACTACACCTATATTCTGTAGTCACCCCTTGATTCCCATCATTTTCAACATGCAGAAGAGAAAATCTTAAGGATTGGATCGATTTGGATCGATTGGATCGTACCGATCGAAAGGTGCAGCGGATGCTTGTCCTTGATTTCTTACGATCGCCTTATTACCCTTAACGCCCTTTAATCGCCTTTCTCTTCCTCATCGATGCACCATCGAATATTTAATGAAGAATACTGTTGGTAGAAGACTGCTGTTCGCGGTACTCTCGCTTGTAAAACCGTTAATAAAGCACTACGGAATCATTAAGATTCATTACGAAGGATTTACGAGGATCGGGAGAATATCGAGAGTACTGCTTCAAAGTGGTTACCCTTTCTTGTCGATCGCGAGCAGAGAAATCAACGTAATTTGCATTTGAGTTCGCGTTCGGTTTAAGTACATCTTCCCTTAGAGATTTTCCACTACGGTAATTGCAATCTTTTTTTTTTGTCCCCTTATCGTTTTCGACACAAATTTTGTCCCTTCTTTCGTTCGTAAACGCGTAACCATGAATGTTATCCGTGTTAATTAAGAGAATCATAATACTAAACTCTAAAGTATAATCAAACATTTGAATTTATTTGTTTTCTTCATCGTATACAATGTCTTTTGATTTTTAATATTAATTATGACCAAAGGAAAGTTCTTCATTTCTTCATAGATGTCAATGTGAATTTTTATTAAAATTGTTTCATAAAAATTATGAAAAATTATTTCTGATAAATTGTTTATAAGAAATGATTAAAATTAATTTATTAAATATATCATATAATATATATATATATATATATATATATATATATATATGTATATGAAATAGAAAAGTGAGACATGAAAATAATTTATAACAAAATTGTTTATAACAAATTGTTTATAACAAATTGTTAATAAAAATTGGATAAAAAAATAGTAAAAAAATTGCCTTTTACAACGGTACTTGTTTCAAGTCTCTACGATTTTTAGTTTCAGAGATATGATCAATTATATTGATGAAGATAAGAAATGGAAATTGTTTATAACATATTATTTATAACAAATTGTTAAATATTAATATGCACGTACATATGTCTTCATAGTTTAACATCATATTATGCGATGTCTGCTCATATAAATTTTTTCACAAAAATTATGAAAAATCAATTGTTTATAATTAATTGTTTATAAAAAATGGATAACAACAAATTATTAATTTATTACAATATTTATGTACACACATATTAATTAAATTGTCTTACATAATAAGAAAATGGGAAATGGAAATTATTTATAACAAATTGTTTATAACAAATTATTAATAACAATTGGATAAAAAAATACTAAAAAAATTGCCTTTTACAACGGTACTTGTTTCAAGTCTCTACGATTTTTAGTTTCAGAGATATGATCAATTATATTGATGAAGATAAGAAATGGAAATTGTTTATAACATATTATTTATAACAAATTGTTAAATATTAATATGCACGTACATATGTCTTCATAGTTTAACATCATATTATACGATGTCTGCTCATATAAATTTTTTCACAAAAATTATGAAAAATCAATTGTTTATAATTAATTGTTTATAAAAAATGGATAACAACAAATTATTAATTTATTACAATATTTATGTACACACATATTAATTAAATTGTCTTACATAATAAGAAAATGGGAAATGGAAATTATTTATAACAAATTGTTTATAACAAATTGTTTATAACAAATTGTTAATAACAATTTAATAAAAAAAAATAGTAAAAAAATTGCCTTTTACAACGGTACTTGTTTCAAGTCTCTACGATTTTTAGTTCCGAAGATATAACAATTTAAATAATTATATTTACGATGACCCAGTGACCTACATAATTTCTTGGAAAATCGTAATGACCCAAATAAATTCCTGGAATTCATTAATTTTCAATGAGTGTAGTAATTTTACTATAATAGTACTATCGTAGTACTACGAGTAGTACTACGTACATATGTTATGAATAATGAATGGAAAAATTTCGAAGGCGATATCTCCGCAACGGAAAGTCGTAGAGACCTGAAAAAAATATCATTTTAAAGGGAAAAATGCCCTCTTTTTATCTGTGTACTTTACTCTCATCGATACCTAAATCTTAATGATCCATTTTTTTTTCTTTTTTTCATAAATTACTATATATATATATTGTTATATAATATTTGATTAAAGATTGCATTGGACATTTCTTAAATAAGATTATTATAAACTTAAATAATTTAAAAATTCTTAAGATCGATTTTTTAAAATCATGCAAAAAAGGGATCCTTGAAGATTCTCTTATCCTTAACGAACGAAAGCCGAGACGAATGTCGTTTGCAGCACGAGCTCGTCGATTAATTGCCCGTATTAATTTTGTAATTAAATCGTCGCTGGGTAATAACAGAGCGCGTCACGAGCGAGAATCGACCTCGGCAATTCCAAGTCATGACGAGATTATTAAGGACCAATTACAACGCGTTTTATCGGTGCATAGAAGCGAGCTTAAACGATCTTGGCAGTGATTTATCAGAAAATTTTCCTTCCCACTTCTTCTCTATCTATTCTTTGTTTTTATTCCTTAAAGTTTCTTTATTAATTGGTTAAATTAAGTATGAAATTTCATGGCTAAGATGTTCTTTTTAGATTGTTATCGATCTTCCGAAAAACGCACTTAATCTTATCACGATGCATATCTCAAATGTTATTTTGTTACTGTTGATTCATTAAAGTTAAGAAAGTGTTTAATATAAATGACTTAAATTTCACTACACACATTCGATACTATTCGAATACGATTTTTCGAATGTCTTTAAGATACAAATCTACAGAAATTTGTTACGAAATGTACACCAAGTATATAAACGTATTATAATAAGAATAATAATTATGAACTTGTCGTATATATTAACCAACGACAAGGTGCAATCACGTGTACATAACATACATATAATTACAGTCTTACTAACTCTTGCAACTTTTAATTTACTTTCACTGGCTTCGTTTAAAACGACGAACTTACTATGTGTTATGTAATTAATGAATTCGACCGGAATACAGTAGATAAAAATTTGCGTCTGAAGCGTATAACGATATTCAATTAGTCCAACTAATTATTAATTTTTATGAAATAATACATAAAGTATCGAATTCAAGTTCTTTTCAATTTCGGAGATATTATAATTGCACAAGAAGGAAGACGACATTTCTCGTATGATTAACACGAAGAAACTATAAAAAGAGGACGCGAAAGAGGTAGGACATTCCAAAGTTGATTTTTTTTTTGCGCTCATCTTATACGTTTGGGTCATAAATAGCCGACATCTCATTACGAGAAAATACGTGGCGAGGATCAACGTTAAAATTTACGATCGAACGATGTAAGTACGCCGATTGCGGCGTTGAATGTATTTAACGCCTGCGGCTTGGCCAACGTTCCGATTCCCATGATCCTCTCTCGATCGCGCATTCGATCGATTCGTCGATCGATCGTTAATCTTTTAATTACGCAATCCTTGATATTTTACCACGTTCTCTGCAGTCTTCCACTTTTCTATCTCTATAAATTTACGCGTTGCAACGAATCCGTAACATTCACTATTCAATAACTTACCTAAACTTAATCGATTTGCAACATTCCAATGTTATAAGAGATTTTGTCAAGCATTCACTGTTATATAAAGTAATAAAGATAATATTTATCGTTTATTTATGCCCTTCATAATAAAAATCTTGGAACTAATTAACGTTTAAAAATAAATCTAATATTGAATAAAAAATATTGCAAGAGAGAATAGCTGATATCGAGGTCAAGGAAGCTAAGAATAGTACCTTATTTATTAGTAACTAGATCATAGGAAAAATAGCCTAAAAAAAAAAAAGAAAAAAAAACTATATAAATTATAATTAAATTACATCTATTAATAAAATTATCTCGACGTCAAAGTAGTTTTTAATCCCTTAAGAAAATTGTTTCAAATACTATTAAAGCTTTTAAATGTTATTAATCAATTTAAATATATTTTTTATTTCAGTCTGATAAATTGTAATATGAAATGCGTTATTTAAAAATAAAAATGTGAAACAATTTTCGGCTTATATTTAAGATGTTAATTTTATATTGATCGAAAACTTAAGTTAGACGAAGATGAAGGCTTGACCGGAATAAAAATGTCTTCAAAGGCAACAGCTGGAGTACGAGAGAAGGAAGAACTGCCTGAGATCCAAGAGGACCAAAGAAGAGGAACAATTAACGTTGATCGCTGAGGTCTAACAAAACGCTGATACCAACCGCGTAACTAAAATAATCGGAATATTTCCCAGAGGGTCCATCAAGTACCGCTCGCTTTAATTGCCACATCTCTCGGATCATGATTCTCCGATTTCCCTTGGAGGCCTTTTACCCTCGGGCTTCCTCTGCTTCCGAGATATGTACTCTCTCTCTGGCATGTCGTCCTGCCACGCTCACGTACTCGATTGTCTCTCTGTTGAAAATTCATCTCGATTAGCCAGATTGTTGAATCTTTAATGACTATCTTTCTTATTTATTACAAATGAAAAAATTAATATTTATTTAATTATTTTTACATATATTTATTTCATTTCATTTGAAAGAAATTAAAAAGATTTTATCAAACAATTAGGATATTTGTTATTTTAAATAAATATAATGTTTTATGTAAAATCTATTTAGATTAAGATATATAATATAATGTAATTTGTGTGGAATGAAAAGTGTATAATTATTTGAAAAATTTTAACTATTGCTTTTCTCTAACATGAGAGTTCTTCTTATAGATGTAAATGAAAAAAGAAATTCTAAAAATTCTCTTTTATTCTTCCATAAGGAAAAAAAGAAAAACGCGGAAGGAATCACGAAATTATATAGAAAACGTGACGAACCGGCCTATTATTCGTTTGGTTAGTTCGCGATAACGATGCAGGAAACGATCCTTCGCGTTTCTTGAAATCCTTCGAATCCAATCGTCTCTTTTCGTACGTGCCAAAGCATCGCATGGCAGCCTTAAGACTGTCAACAAGGAAGTCTAAATGGCCATCTAGGAAAACGTGTCAATACCATATTTTGTACACAAACGTCATCGGGACAATAGCGACCCAAAGAAAACATTTTACCGATGCTTACAGTATCCACCCTGATTTCCTGACATGGAATCCTTGATGAGGATTAAAAGAAGAAATTTGATGAGTCTATAGACATATTATAAAATCTGACGAGAATATCTTAAATTTATTTTGAATCATCTCCATTCGAGAATTAAATTTTTCTCACCTTCGAAAATGTATAAATTTAAACTCCATCTCATTCCGAGGTGTCGATCATTATTTTTAAACTACGATAGTTATGAAGCGTAGTAGTGTAAAAGAAAAAAGAAAAAAAAAAAAAGAAAGAAAAGAAATTCTTTTATTGATCGAACGATAAAATTCTTGTCATTTATCTAACTCAGTTCGGTTTGAAAAATGTTTGCTCCTTTTAGATAGATGAAAGCAGAAGTGACATCAAGAAGGATGTCCAGAGAGTAGAATCCGTTAGACGAGGAATGATTATGATGAAAAATTGCTTGAATGGAGCGAGCAGGTGCCATCCTTTCGTGGACACACTCGCGGGACACTTTCCTTCTACGAGGATCTATAGTTAGTGTCGCCACATCCGTCATTCACTATAATTTCTACATTCAACCCTTTCCTCATGTCATTTTACTTACACGCCGAAATACCACTCGTGACTTTAATAACAACTTCTCTAAATTTTTCTAAGCTTTCGTAAAAGTGTTTTTCTAACGATCGGTGATCCTCCTATGGAATTTTAAATGTAATTTTTTTTCCTTCTCTTTTTTTTCTCTTTTTTTTTTTTTTTTTTTTTTTGACGGAAATAAAGAAAACTTATTGCAGATGCATAGGAATTTTTTTTTTTTTTTAATAGAAACTCCCAGTAACGTAAGAGGCGCACACGTAATGCTTAATAAAAAAAAAACGACGAAAATTTTTATAACGAGCGGACGTTAAACTTTGTATAAAACTGCAATACATATCAGTATTACAAATTTTCAAAAGTTAGAATAAAACTGTGTTCATAATTATGGAATGCTACCCAAGATCCTTATCGTTGTCGTGAGATGATCGGTTGGCCGACCACCCGACACGGATACGGAGGGTTGTTTCTGTAATTAAATGAAGTTTCCTTGGAGCGTTGCCCTCTTTCAACCAACCCCCCGCTGTACGCACCTTTCGTCTAGACGGAATCTTAACGCAAAACTTCTTTAAATTATATCACGTGCCAACTATAATTTTCGACTTGAGAGAACACCAATTTTCATTGCTTCTTTTGTCAATATCGTCCTTGAAATTATTTATTGAAAGGAAGACAACAATTATATGTGAAATAAAAGAAATAATATTAAAAACTTGATCTTTAACTGGCATTTATATCATGTAATATCCCGTGTCGAGATAATTGATATAATTTAATTATAATTGGACAATGTAATTTGCATAATTGGAGACACTAGAATGTTCGTTATATTTTTACGAGTAAGAGTTCTCTGTCAGTTCACCGAACAGTATAAACATACGTAACATAGAAAATGCAGTCAGAGTAGGTATACGATTATTATTCCAAGTAGTAACACGAAAGAGTCAGAATCCTGCTGTGCGCTAACAAGTTTCTCGTTATAAAATCTTACGCTTCGATGCTTACTAACTCTTGCAGGTAGAAGGAAATTTCGAATTCTCTTGACCGGCCTCCGCCTGAGACGAATAAATTAGAATCAAGCGTGGAAAGAGATAAAGATAGATAGATAGAGAGAGAGAGAGAGAGAGCGAGAGAGAGCGAGAGAGAGACTAAGAGAGACTAAGAGAGTCTCATTCTGCGCACGTATTCTTAAATGAAATTTAAGTAATCGAATCACCATATTGAAAACGGACCGAGTTAATAGAAATTTAATTGATTCAATTAATTAATTTCGTCGAAAGGAAAAAGAAAAATTTAAGAACGACTACTTTGAATTCTTTCGTGTCCTTCGAATAAAATAATATGTCCTTGAAGAGGACCTGATCTACAAAGGAATTGAATACATATAAGGATTCCATGGAGATCCATTAAATCGATCGACACCGAGGACAACAGGTACCTCGAAACGAATACGATATTTCGTAAATCGTTCGGTAGTAATTAGAGGCCCAAGGTACTGTGTTATTTACTAACTCAGAAGGGCTAAGTCCATTTCGCCGGCTCTAAATTACACAGAGCTATTCACCGCCACCCCGTAAATCGATCCACGATCGTAAACTCCATCGTTTGGTCTCCTCTTCTTCGTTCATTCTCCATACCACGTTAATTTTTACCCTGCCTAAAAAGAGCGACCCCCTTCAACCCTTCCTCTAAATCTTTTACTTTCTTATTCATAGTGATCTTAATTGATCGTAGTGAAATTTGTGAACTTATTGATTAACATGAAAATAATAATTGCTATTGTAATTATGAACGATCAAACAAGATTATTTAATATGTGATTTAATTATTTTCAAAAAATACATTTCAAAAGGAACAAAGAATTTTCTTTCCTAATACGATACTACTCATCTATTGTAATATTACGAGTGTCCTGAATAAAAATCTAAATCCTTTAATCATTTCTAACGAAATTGTTTCTAACTAGAACGATGATATCATACATTTATCATCGGTACCATCGTCAAGGAATAAAAGTATCCCCTTTTAATGGACTATTTGTTGGTTCGAGAGGAACGTGGGTAGAAAGATGGTCGAGTCACTGAGAGTCTTTCGATATCGCACAGACGATAATTCAACGTGAAGCAGGTTTTACGGGCGACGTTTTCGCCACGGCGCTGCGGATACATTGGTCGATGTTCTTCGGAAAAAGTCGAGATTCGAAAAGAGAAGAAGAAGAAGAAGAAAAAGAGGAAGATGAAAAAAAAGAGAGAGAGAGAGAGAGAGAGACAGAATGATCTCACGTAAGTACTCGAGGCGTCAATCTATCCGCCATCGTTTCCAGAAGCATGTAAGCCGTTGCGATAGCAGCTTAAAAGCATATTAAATAACCTTAAATTCAATTAAAGAACACACTTAACGTACCGACAAAAAATCGTATCCCGCAAGTGGATCCACGAAAGTAATTATGGTTGGTGCGAGAGCATCTTCTTTCTCTATCTCTCTCTCCCTCTCTCTCTCTCTCTCTCTCTCTCTTCCTCTCTTATTATTTCGCACTCTCGTTCCGTTCGAAAAGCGCATCCGTTCGTCTTTCTTCCGCTCGCACGCACCGCCTACCAGCCATAAATCCGCGTTTTTGTCCGAGCAACCTCTGATTGGCTCCCGCGGGAAAGGGTCCGCTGGCATCGACGGATCACCGCATTATCTTCCCGCGTTCAATTAGTGTCACACTCTCTCGTTTGGGAAACTTTTCGGTTTACCATCTTCAGTTTTTGTTTTTTACCTCGAAGGATTTGCAGAGAAAGATTATACTCTTTAACCTAATTTCTCTCTCTCTCTCTCTCTCTCTCTCTCTCTTTCTCTCTCTTTTGTAAAAGTTTATTACACGTCGTAATAATATTATTTATATCGGCGAACGGTGATAAATAAATTATTGACGGGGAAGAAAAAGAAAGTTGATATTATAAATGTATTGTAATTGTTAGGTATGTATAGCGAGATTATAAAAAAAAAAAAAAAAATCTATATGTATCAAAAGTTTTACTTTAAATTCAACGTAACGTTACGTAAAGTTCAAATCTTTCTTAATTTCGCGAAAAGCGGTATAAAAGCTTCGTACCCAAAGAACGAAGTACCTCTCAACGAAGTACGAGGAGAAATGGTGGAAAGGAACGAATAAAGAGGAACTCTCGAGTAAAAGCAAGTCGAGATCTTTCCGGTCACGGAAGAGCGAGGACACTTCTAGAGTGCGTTTCGAGATCCGTGAGAGAAGCGAGAAACTTGCTCGCCGAAGGAAGACTCTGGCTTACCGCAGTGGTCGGAATTATCTCGACCGAAACTTCGCCTCCTTCTATCCTTTCTTTTTTCCTCTCGAGAGTCCTTTTAATCTTACGAGAATTCTACGAAAAAAAAAAAACGAAAAAAAAAGAAGAAAAAAAGAAATACATACTCTCTTTCTTCCAGAAACATATATCATCGAGTTAAATCAAAAAAGTTTTTAATCGGGGCAAGATGAAATATATATCTGAAATAATATTATGCGCAAATTTTATTCTTAAAATTTATCAGAGAGAAATCTTAGAAAAATTACACTTTATATTATCTTCTCTCGATTTATCGTGGATATTTAATCATTTTCCTTTATATAAATCTTCTAAATTTCCGGATAGAGAGAGAGAGAGAGAGAGAGAGAGAGAGAGAGAAAGAGAGAAAGAGAAAGAGAAAACCCACTTACGTCGTTAAAATATCCACGTCCACCTTCTCATTGGATAACTCGGTCGCGTATGGAAATCTTTCTAGAGAGATCGTTGAAAGAGAACAATGGCTACGTTGTTGGCCGGTGACCAAATGCGGACCGATCGTGGGTAGCTTCTTTCGAATAAATAAAAAAAAAAAAAAGGAAAAAAAAGAGAGAGAGAGAGAGAGAGAAATACAGTACGTGGTAAGCGCCGAAATCGGGTAGCCGCAAATAATTTTCATAAATTTCGGTTGGCCCGTCTCGTAAATATCACATCGGCGATCGCCGCACAGCAAGCGAGCGGCCTTCGAGATTCATTTGCTTTGAGTCAAAGCAAGAGAGTGGAACTACTCTCTTGGTCACGAATATCGATTTATTGTGTTATTATCCTCGATGAAATGCCTTCGAGCTTTGTCAACGCGACGTTCGAAAAGTTTAACGGTTCACTCGATAAAATCTACATAGAAGTGCGATAAAAGGACTATCTCGTAATTCCCTCGTCTTTTCTCCAATAAACGATACCGTTGAAAATTAAATATGTATGCAAATTACGTGATCGTAAGAATGAAATATTTAAATATCGATCCTACTGTATTTATTTTTGTTCTAAAAAAAATTATTATTTCTGTTTTAACATTTAAACTCGAACAAAACTAAATATCAATTTTAAGGACAGATATTTTTAAAATATCAGACTAATTTTATCTCGAAATGTATTATAGTTAGAAAGATGCATGGATTCTCTTTAAAATTTACATTGAAATAGTCATAAAGGATAAGTATAAGTACATATAAGTATATATATATATATATATATATATATATATGTCTTTAAAAATAATTAATTTTTTTGCACAAAGAATTAATGGATATTTAATAGTATTCAATGTCGATTGAAAAAGAAGAAAAAAAAAGAATGAGATATATATATATACACTTAAAAAAAGAGAGAGGTAATTCGGTGCGAATACGCTCGATGCTCGTAACTTAACGAAAAACAAGTGAGTAAGATACGAGCGGTCCCTTTGGTAGAAGAGAAATAAAAGTAAAATCGCGTTGGCCGGCAGCATGGCATTAATTTCACCGATAAGATACGGTTTTCGGTGGGTTGTGGATAATTATGCGCGTGTAGAAATCGCCCACGCTTTGGTGCTCGTTAAGTAACGATGCCAGATCGTGCCGAATTCCATCCTTGGCTTCTTCCGTGCCATGGAAGAATCCTGCGAAACTTGGAAGCACCAAGGCCCTTCGCCCTTCCAACGTAACGTATGTTCTTGGCACGAGACTATCCCGTGTTCTGTTAATTAATCGAACGCACGCTAAGCCTTTTACTACACGCTCCGCACCGATCTTTTATCATCTAACACCGGCTACGTTCCTATACCACCATTCGTAACTTTTTTAAACGAGCCCTTAGACTGGTACCCTTCTTTCCGTAAAAGGAACATCTTGATCGAAAGTAAAAAAATTTCTTCTTATGTTATTTGAAATTTGCTTTCATGTTTGTGATAATATCGCTAAAATATGTTCCATACTAATTATTTCATCCGATAAGTTAAACAACCTCTTTGATAACAAATTGTAACTTATGTAAATTAGTTTTTTATCATATACATACATACATACATATATATATATATATATGTCCAATGCCAATGCTTTGTTTACTTTTTCCAATTACCTTCTTCTCTTGAATTTCCTTTCGCACGAAAGTTAATTCAAACGCGTAAGCTTAAGTCCTGCGCTTTTACGTAATACAAAGTAAAAAGGAAAAAAAAAGTGAAAGGAAGCTACGATTCCAAGGGAATTTCAAGAAAATCCACAAGAATCGTGTATTGGCCTGGAGCCAGGACACGCGGTGGCAGACGATACAATGCGGTGGCCAAGTACATTTATTACGCTCACCCGGTGGTTTCTATGCGGACGATGTACTCCCGCGGAAAATTACCGCTTCGTGACTTACGATAACTCGAGAGATCTCGCCTACCGACTCTCCACGGGTTTCTCGTCGTTAAACGGTGCGCGTGAGAAAAGTTATAATGTTACACTGCTCTTTCGAGTTTCCAACAAAATTTACGATCGCTCGATCGCGAACGTAATTTCAAACTATTCCTATTCCTCGAAAAAGAATCTTATTACTTAGGACGATGATGTACGAAGAATAATAAAAATTATTGAAGAAATTTTATGAGTGACAATAATAAAATGTCATTGTTATTATAGATAATTAAAAAAAAAATTTTTCATAATTAATTTTTCTCTTTGAAATCATTAATTCGTTCAAAGAAAGTTTCTCAGCTATATATAATATATTTAGAGGACAATAATAATAATGCTGAAGCATATTTCGATTTGTTATACATCATTCTTTAATCATTAGAATCTTCTTTCATGTCTGTACCACTTGTTCATCGATTCTACCTTCGTAATTTCCAGACGGTTCGGGTCAACAGGTTGGCTTACAACAGTCTATATACATACATATATACATACATATATACATATATATATATACATATACACGGAGAACAAAAGTGGATGTCAAATTACCTGCCGAGCCGAAGAAAAGCCGAGCAAGATGAAAAGAAAGAAAGAAAGAGAAAGAAAAAAAAAATGAAGAAAAGAAGGAAGGAACCGGTCAAGGAAAGGCGTAATGAGGTGGCAGCCTGAGGGTGGGTTTTAATCAAGAATCGATACATAACAGTCGATTCGTGGCTTCCTCTGCCTCGCTACCGCGCTACAACAAACCATCGTACTTAATAAGGCCACGTCTATTCCGAACCTCGCCTCGGGTCGAACTGGCCCCGTATGTCGATTATCTGAGCGTATATGAGCCACCATTAGATAACGAGCAGGGCAGATGTGCTGCAGATTTTATTCTTTACGATCTACGAGACGTGGGTTCCTTCAATTTTTCTCAGCTACCGTCAATGTTTTTATCT
This sequence comes from Vespa mandarinia, assembly GCF_050613455.1. Taxonomy (NCBI): domain Eukaryota; kingdom Metazoa; phylum Arthropoda; class Insecta; order Hymenoptera; family Vespidae; genus Vespa; species Vespa mandarinia. The sequence goes on from NC_140823.1 coordinate 3,666,794, forward strand.
ATTCGTTATATTCGTCCAATAATTCTTATCTTAACTGACACAAAACAAAAAAAAATATATATATATTACATAATAGAAAAATTTTATTAAATATTCTTTGTATGTTGGAATATTTATGTGCAATAAATTGTCGGATATACTAATCTCAATCGTTTTGTATTATCAAATTGACAATTAAAAAATTTACAAACTTTCGCTTGTTTAGCATACGAACATGAGAATGTTAATTTCATATTTTTTCTTACCGTTGTAACGTCTTCGTTAACAAAAAAAAAAGAAAAAAAAAAAAAAAAGAAAAAAAAAATACTCTTGACAAAGAAAATTTCTTTTTGAATTTTATTACGAGTACGAAACGAGAAAGGAAAGACTGGACGTTTACTCGACGAGTTCGTGCAAAAGACATGAACGATAATTACGTGGCTATCGTCAAGGAGCCTTCAAGTTAAACGCAAACTTTTTCTCAAACGTCTTATTGTACGCAGAGGTACGCGTGTACGTTGCGTGTATGCGCTATTTTGTTCGGTGGAATGATTAATTAACGATGTTCCACGTTCGGGCAGCCTGTAATTAGGACGACGATGTTCACATACCTTTTTTCGATGTTTCGAAGAAGTAAGAAAGGAAAAAGGGAAGAGTAGAAAAAGATAAGGAGAGGGAAAAGAAAGATCAATGTATTTTATAAAGAAATGGAAGGTGAAGTGAAAAATATGTAAAATTAAATTTAGTTAAGTAGATCCTCCAAAAGAGCGATAGTGACTCTCAAGAATTCTAAGGTTCAGACACAAGGAAAATTTTCCTTGGACGAGTGATAAATTAAGCCGAAGTGGAATTCCCTTTACGTTTCTTGCATACGAGAGTAAGGAAGTCCCTAAGATCGTAGTAAAAACACGTCTTGGAATGCTACGGTAGCTCAATGGGCCGTACAAGTTATGTGAGACAGAAAGGTATGTTAAAAATAATTTTTTAACATTATAATCGATCGATTTACGATAAAGGAAATCTCCCTCTTTTTAAGTACGGGGATATTTAGGTGACATTTTAAATTCTTAATAACATACTTTTTACGATTACAATGAGACGTTGTTCAAAATGAATAAGTATACCGACGATATGAAATAATTTGAAAATTGCTAGTGACGAGATAGGCGGGAGATAATTTCCCTGTGATTTATAGCTCGCAAATGGTAGTTCATTTTGGAACGTCTCGTTACCTTGTCTTAGCCTACGCGACATGGCGCGAATCGATGCCGGTATTAATTAAAAAAATAACATGCACCGGTAGCCACTCATCGATCGTCCTCGTACAAGATCGAAATTAAATTAAGCGATTACATCGTATGTAAATTATTTTCAATGGCATTGAAAGGAAACGAATCAGGATATTATTTTGGCCTACTATTACTCGACACTCGAAATATTTATGAATTTTCCATATTTTCAAATAGGACATTAGACTAAAGCCAGCCCATTTATAATATTTATGATTTTGTTAAGAAAATAAAGTATGGATCATGTATTTGAAATGTTCCTTTTCGAAAATGTAAATTCGCCGTTGAAGCAGACGTACTAATCCTTCGATCCAACACAGAATTATCCTTTTCGCCCCCTCAAAGGGAGCCGTAATGCGAGCTTATTATGTGCTTCGCGTGTAATGGTATCTTCGGACGGTTAGTGCGTCAAATGTGGCTTTGTTGGGTGATTAATGCCCTCTTCGTGGCTGACACCTCGCAGAGTTTAATTGCACCTTATTCCGCATGAATATGGATGCTTGCCTCCCGGGCCATGGCTTGGCAACGGCAGCAGCAGCAGCTTTGTAAGAAGAATGAAAGAAGGAGAGAGAGAGAGAGAGAGAGAGAGAGAGAGAAGGAGGGGTAGGAAGGAGAGAGGAAGAGAGCGAAAAAGGTGGAGGAGGAGATGCAGGATGGACCTGCTAGGATAAAAAATGCAATTACGATTTTGAAAAATGGGCCAGGCTGCTCGTCGAGAAGCAGCAGTCCAGAAGACCGGTTTTTCGTGTTTAGACGTTCTTGGGACTCGCGATTGTCTGGCATTAGATCTTCCATGGTAGATCGAACGAATCGGTTACCTCTTTTATCACAATCGCCTTTTCGTGATATCGGAACATAATAATAATTTTCAGCATGAAAGTGATGTCTACATTTAAAGAGGGGAAACCTCTTTTTAATTTAATCTGAATTCGATAATCTTTCATTAGAGATATAACGTGCAAATCTAAGAGCTTGATATTATCGTTTAATCGTACATATTAAAAGTGAATTTAATAAGAACGTTAATCGTTAAAAATATACTTATTAATTGTATCGAATTTTAAACAGATGTGCGTTTAATAAATTTGCGTATTTTTTACATTCTCTTTTTTTTTCTTTTTTTCTTTTTTTTTTTTCTTTCTTTTTTTAATCCAATCATATCTATCCTTTTAGTCGAAGGGCAATCTCTTACATGTACATTTCATTGGTACCGGTAGTCCAACATGATCATAAGTTTTAAGCGAAACGATGGGATACAAGTCCCTACTGACTCTTACTAATTATGATTCCTCGTACGGGTAAAGATATTTGGGATATATCGAATAAACTTTAAGCGATAAGACGTTGCGAATGTAGACGATAGCAATTTGTAGTTTTTGTGTAATGCTTGTTCAAGAAGAGAGGAAAAGAGGAGAAGAAAAGAAATATATTCGGTAGGTTTTAAAAGCACGCGCCGAAGATACTGTTGAATTAGTCTTATTTTATTCACTTTTCTTTTCTTTCTTTCTTTGTTGGCTTCTTTTTTTTGTTTTTTTTTTTTTTTGTTTTTTTTTGTACTTTTTTTTTTTTTTTTTTGTTTAAACTCGCTTCCACCGAAAAGTCCGACTGAAATTCTATCGTCTTTAATTTATTGACCATTAACGATCCTTCGATCGGCCGTTCGCAAAAGCTGCTAATTATCGCAACGGACTTTTATTCGATAAACAACCGAAAAGCACTTAGCACCTATATACCGAACGATCGTCGATATTCACCCACCAATCTATGTCCAATCTTCCAGTCAATGAAAACCATAAAAATCGGCATGGCGTAACCATCGATATAGGAACCTAATTACACTCCGCGCCAATCCGTAAAGCCGCAGCTAATGACAGCCTTGCGGCCATCGAATTGGTCGAATATTACGAGAGTGAACGATCGATGCCTCGATCGTGATCCAGTCTCTTTCATATCTTGACTCACGTGTTCTCTATTAAAAAGCAATAATAATATCGAGGTACGACTTCGAGAGCCGAACATCGATCTTTTGGCATAACAATCCAGACGATTCTTAATAATTTCAAGTATCCGATCACTATCGCTGAGAACGATAAGCACCCTTTTAAAATGGAACTTGGTGCTTGTGTCTTCATTACCAGCCAATTACCTGATTGGGAAAAGAAAAAAAAAAAAAAAAAAAAACACGACTAAGTCGTCGTAAAAGAAACCCGAGAAGGTTTTCAATCTTTCGATGAAAGATGATTATAAATTAAAATAGATCATTTATTTGGAAATATCTATAATAGATATTGGACTCGATAATCTTAAATTTTAATGAATCAAGCTTCTATAATTTTTCCTTCGTTGAAAATATTTTTTTTTTCGATTAAATCGTTGAACATACAACGCGAGACTCAACGTATGAAAGCGATTAATATCTAAAAGCGTATTCTCGTAAATTGAAAGCTCGCTTAATACGATTTCGGGAAAAACGTTTCCGCTAACTGCTTTAATTTTCGATTAATTCAACGTGGTTGATTGGAAAGAGGATAGGAATGGAAAGAGGAGAGTAAGAGAGAGAGAGAGAGAGGGAGAGAGAGAGACGTGGAAACTATACGATTTATTGCGCCCACGATATTAGCATTACGCTTCGCAAATGCGACACGTTTATGGTCGTTTAAATCGTGCAATCAGGACAGGATTAACAGAACCAGGAAATTACGTTTGCAATTCGGACGCTTCCAAAAGGGTTCTTTATCCTATTTCTACGCTATATTCGAAGGCAATTCCAAATATTCATTTTATATATAAAAATATAAAATCATTTTATATGAGGAGGGAGGAGCCGGGGGGGGTGGAGGGGGTAGAGGAAATTTATACTTTTCTTGCAAAATACGTAAAATATTTTAGCAATCATTTATCGAAAAACAACACAAAGAACTTTAGATAAAGAATCCTTAAAGTAACATTCTCTTATGTATAAGTTTTATCAAAATAATGGTCCAGCGCTCTTTAGTTTCTGAAAATTACTTTCAGAAATTGGCCGTTTAATCGATATCACGAGTCTATAGAGATTGGAGAAATGCCATTGAAATTTGTTTAGAGTTCGAATCGTTATCGTTTGTGAGAAAAATAGCTTGTGGATCTTTACGATTATTTTGTTAAGAATTGCAATACTTTTCTGAAGATCATTCTGTAGACCATTTTCAAAGGTATTCTCGTATACGGAGAATAAAGAGCCAATGGTGGAGAGGTCGAGTTCGAGGAATGGCGTACACGATCGAAAAAACGATAGCGATCGAGATCGCGATACCCGATATCGTTAAACTGAAGAAAATCGATAATCTTTGGGTCCTACGCACGTATACGTACTTAATGAAGTGGTGGATCCTCTTTATAAAAGTCTCTTATTTCAATTACCTTCTCGACCTGATCTTTCTTTAAACACATGCGTTTAATCGGACTTGTGGTAGGTACTATCTCTTTTTTTTTTTTTTTTTTTTTTTTTTTTACTTCTTGGACAAAGAATCCTTTTATCGTGATCGCTGATCTCCAAGCAATCGTTGGGAGGTTTCTTCGATACCTTTCAGCACTTACTTTGAACGTCATGCTTCTACAAACCAAAGTTTATCTTATCGACAACGTTCCAAGGATTTTCGATTTTTCTCATTGCTTCTTCCTTCGACATTAACGATCCATTCTTTTTTTTTTTTTTTTTTTTTTTTTTATATTCTATCAAATATTCGATGTACGATAACGATATATAAGGGTGAGTCAATATATTTATCTATACCTCCTAAAAATGATTATAGTTTTGTAAGATATTATTATTTTTAGAGATTGTAAGAACTAGTTGTGACAAATATATGACTCACGTTTGTGCCTTGGCAAAGCTATAATAGAAGATGTCGTCTTGCAAGTTCATTACCGTCGTGAGAGTTGAACGGACGACCGGTTGATCCACATAAATTCTTGGAAAACGCGTCCGACGACGAGGGAATACTTACTTAAAGAAAAAAAAAAAGACAAAAAAAAATACTAACCAGTACGTGCCGCTATCTTGAAAACCAAGCACGTTCCAAGACTTACGAACGAAGCTGGTTAGAGTTACCTTCGTGAATGGACGCCGACTTAAGCTGATCCGAGTAGCACTTTTAAAGACGGATATTCCCTTAAGGCTGTACACTACCCCTGCTTTTATAATGATTTACGCCATCAATGTGAACAGGCGTAATTCTTGAACGATTTTGATGAACGAGATCTCATTTTAAAGGCGAAGGTTTAATCTAAGACATATCTTTTTTGAATTGAATTTATTTTTGGTGTGAACTATTTTAAAATCAGTGATGATTAATAACCTTAAGCAAACAGTGCAGAACAAATTTATTCTCGAATAAATGGAATAAGTGAAAATAATATCGATTTAATGGATGAATGCATTCGATTTTTTGGAGTTAATTGAATAAAAAATGATAAAAATTGCAAGAGGAGGAAACGCAATTACGTTTTAGGTGATTAAGCAATTAAATGAGAAATATCACACGTATTTTCGTATTGAGTTCTCTCTCTTTCTCTCTCTTTCTCTTTCTCTCTGTATCTGTTTGTCTCTCTTTCCCATTGAAATTTAAAACCATCGGCGATTTATCGTTCGATTATCATTCGAATACGCTAAATATAGACCGGCGCTCACATATGTTGAGACAAAATAATTGCGACAATTAAAAAGGTGGCTTCTTAATCTCCGTGCTCGTCCATGTCGCATTTTAAGGATATGCGAGTGAGATAAAGACGTCATGTAAATTATGGAAATCGTATATTACGTATAAAGGCACAGTGTTTTATCGAACCACATGGAATTAATATGAATAATAATCATAAACATCGTAAACGAAAAGTTACGTATATAATACATATATAACAACGTTCGTTAAATTGTATTGATTGAAGGAAAATAACATATAAATGCATTTAATTTAGTAATTAATATTAACGTTAATGGATATGTTACGAAATATTTAAATATGATAAATTAGTATAAATCCTTTCTTCTTTTTTTTTTTTTTTTTTTTTTTTGTTTTTTCGAAGGATCGTACTTTCAAGCAAATAATAACGTTTCAACGTTTACCATCGTTAAATTCGAAATATGACGTCATATCGAAAATATGACCATTAAAGGCAAATCTCACGTATACGATAAAAAAAAATAACGAAGTAATTTCGTTCTTCGGATATCAAAATTGATCTTTGATGGTAGTGAGGGATATCTCGAAAGTTATCTCCTGAATTACGAATAGCCATACACAGCGGGATACGCCATTACATTCTCTACGTATGATCGCCGAATCTTTACGATTCAATTCGATCGAGAAAGGCCGTCTCGAATTCAAAACAAAAAAAAGTAAAAAAAAAATAAATAAAAAAAAAAAAAAAAGAAAAAAGGGAAAAAAGGAGAAGAGACAAACGATTTTGACAAGACTATTGATCCTTTAGAATCTCTATAGGAACATCTTCGATGGAAGGAATAAAAGGATATGTGAAACTTTATGGTAAAAAAAAGGACTCTTTTGTGTGTTCGTCGAATCCATCAAAAAGTCTTTGATAAATACTTGAGCGAATAATTCTTCTTAAGATAAATTCCGACAAAAGAGAAAATAAAAATGTGATAATTCAGTTGCAAAAAAAAAAAAAAAGAAAAAAAGAAAAAAAGAAAAAAAGAAAAAAAGAAAAGAAGAAAAAAGAAGAAGAAAGGAAGAAAGAGGAAAAGAAAATGAAAATGGAAAAATATTAATCGACATTCAAATAAACGATACTTCTTTCGTCACGAATGAGATCGAAGGTATTGTTTTGTTGTTCGACTAAAAGCTAAGCAAAAGGGACTCTTTCTGAGGCTTATACGAGAGGGTACCTTAATTGGGTTTGCGCCTCGTCGAAACGGCAAAGTTAATCTAAAACGCGTTTACGATCGCAAAAAACTATCGAGTGAAATTGGAGACGCACATATTAGAGAGTGGCTTGCCTAGCTATACGTATCACGGATAGAATATTGGCGGTATCCGATCAAAAGACAAGGGCCAACGAGGCCAAGGGTTGTAAAATTCTTTTCATTTTCTTTTCTTTTACTTTTTATTCCTTTTCTTTTTCTTTATTCCCTTTTTCTCTTCTTCTTCCTTCCCTTCTCCGATTTATCCTTCCCTCCTTCTTCTTCGTCTTTTTCACCTTCTTCTTTTTCCTTGTCTTTTATCAAAGCACCGGTCTCGTTCGCAGAATGAGTTTTCAGTATGGGATACTCGTTCCAGTGATAATCTCCTAACAGCTACTGGTTATTGGTCCACCACTCCCTCTCGTCTTCGACACGGAAAGCAACGTAATCGGAGCCGGGCACTCTCCGGATTATGCCATTCGACCTCTTTCCAAGATACTACCAACCGTCCAACGTTCTTGTTCAAGGTAATCACCTTTTTATTGCTTATTCTAATAATCCAAGCATACTCGTTTTTGCTAATTTATGACGTGGTATCAAGGGAAGGTATTATAAAACGTGTTCGGCCGCAAAATCGATACGATTATCGAGATGGTATAAGAAGGATCGATAGAATTTTATTTGTATAATTTATAACGAATTTTTACATAATTCTTTAACTTTAATAAAAGAACGAATAAAAATTAATTGCTCATAATTTTACGTATACATCTATATGTATATATATATACCTACTGCTTGTTTCATTTATATACATATATGAAACTTCAATAATGACTTTACAAAAAGGATCAATTTCTTCGAATAGAAAGGAATAAGATTTTTTTTTTTTCTAGATAGTAGAAGATCTCTCATCTAAACTGAGAGACGAGAGTTAGAAGTGCCGATGGGAAGATCGAAAGAACTCAAAAGGTCTTTTCTTTTCGAGTAACGAGTTTTCGATCGACGAAGGAACATTCGTAGACCATCGTCCGATCGACCAACTGGCCATCGCTACGCTTTAACATCGTTACATTGACTTTCTAGAAATGGTGCATTGCGTTTTCTAAACACATAACTTATCAAGTTGGGTAACGCCTATGCCAACTGACTTACGCCCGAGAAATTATCTACGATTTTTTCGAACCTTTTTTCACTTCCCCTTCTTTTCGAAGGGTGTTGCAGGTACTCGTGCGAACACACTGGTCCTTTTCTTCTTTTTTTGCCTTGTCACATAAAGCATAGAAACGCTTTGTTTGGGTCTACACTAATTTTCCGAAGAGTATTTCGGCCGTGAAAACATATCGTTTATGTCACATAATTCAGAATAGGTTGATTTCTGGAAAGAAAGAAAATCTAAAGATTCTCCTCTTCTACCCCAAGAAGATCATAAACAAACGTGGTGTTATTAAAGATTAAGGAATACCGATGCAACACAGAAGAGAAAGTTTTCGTTTCGCTTAAATCACTCTCGGTCTAAAATCGAATAACTTATAACAAAGAAAGCGTCAGACTTTATTTTTCTATTATATTTTTTCTTTCTTCTTTTTCTCTTTCCCTCCTCCCTCTCCTCCCCTCCCCTCCCCTCCCCCCGCTCTCCTCCCAATTTAAATTAATTTTTAAATCAACAAATTTATAATAAATATTTTCGTTCAATATGAATATGTAAAAGTTATTAAAAGAAAATACGAATTTCTTTGTTGATCCTTAATTCGAAATCTGAGATCTCTCTCGTTCTTGAAAGGATTTCTTTTCGTCTAGGAACGTTCGTTCATTCGCCCGATCGATCGATCGATCGATCGATCGGGCGAACGATCGATCGATCGCCACTCGAGATCGTAGGGATTCTTTATGTTAGGGCCGGCGTGTTCCTCTCGTGCCGCTTACGAGCGCTGCCATCAAAGGGCTCCCCTCGAAGCGACCTGTCTGTAATTACAGACACGAGGCGTGGCCCCCGTGGAAGAACAATAGGGGCCGCTTCTTTTCTCTCTTCTCCCCCACCCCTTTCTTCTTTCTACCAGAAGCAGCACCACGCGTCTTTCTCTCCTTTTTCTCTCTTTTTCTTCCTCAGATCCCATCTCTCCAATCCTTTCGGCTTCTCTGCGATCTCATCTCGATGCTGAGGAATATCGATCGAGTATCGATCGCCGATAAGAAGGTTTTAGGCGCTAAGGAGTTTCCATTCGGAGCAAGGCTGCATATATTAAGAAGACCATGTTCACTTTTTCTTCTTCTTCTTTTTCTCCTTCTTTTTCTTTTTTTCTTTTTCTTCTCTTCCTGTTGCCCTTCTTTCCTGTCTCGCACTTTCGAGACGAACATTTGTCGAGATAAACGTCTCGACGGACATTAAATCCTCTCCCGTATGTATTTTCTTTTTTTCTTCTTTTTTTTTTTTTTTTTTTTTTTCTTCTCTATGGATCTTTTTCACGAACTTTCATGTTCATGCAATTTGAAATATTAAATGTTGAATACTTCTTTATAATAATTTCTTCGTATTTTTGATGAATTATTTTTAAATTGCTTAGTATCTATCTAGATGGATTTTGTTATCTTTTCTTTTCTTTTTTCTTTTGCCATTTTTTTCCTTTCATTCTTTTTTTTGTTTTTTTTTTTTTGTTTTTACAGAGTTTCATTACGATAAATATTTATTCTTCGTACGTACACACATATATTGATGTTATACATATCTCGTTACGTGACTCAATCGATTCCTTTTAAAGGTCTTATCTCCACGTGCCGCCGCCCAGAAAGTCGATTCCTACCACGGCTACTGTAGTTATAAATTGGAGGATAATTACCGTTGTTGTGTCCGGGATTCATACCGGTATCATGTCCCACCGTTCGTTTCACTTTCGAACGGCCTCGTTACGCCCGTACAATCCCATGCAGTTACTTTTATCGAAATGATATTAAACGAACGAAGAAAAATTTTCATATAGCATTTCGAGTCGAACAACAATTATCTTACGATATACGATTTAACATTTAATTTATTAAATGAGTTTAAAATATTTAATTGAATTAAATCGAAAAAAGTTAAGAATTTGATACGTTCTTTGTCTTTAAAAACGAATAATTTTGATAGAAAAAAGTACGGAGAGCTCGTTAACGATGTACTTTAAATGAAATGAAGGAGAACGTTTAAGATTCGATACTCGATGATCGACACTCTTGAGCCCTTTACCACAACCATATGTATATTCAAAAGGTTCGCTAATTAATGATCCGCGAACAAAAAGTGAAGTACAAGAGAGATGGATAGACAGAGAGAGAGAGAGAGAGAGAGAGAGAGAGAGAGAGAGAGAGAGAGAGAGAGAGATGGTTGATCAGATGAGCCGAGCAGCGTATCGAGCGTCATATCGCGCTCAATTTAGATAGCCATCGAATGGATCAAAAATTTGAATGGACGAGAGAGAGTGTAATAGACCCCCGTCAGGACGATAATTAATGAACTCTTGGCCGACGACGAAAAGAAATAGAAGGAGAAGAAGAAGAAGAAGA
>NC_140823.1:3680000-3690000 GCF_050613455.1 Vespa mandarinia
CAGCCAAAGTGAGCCTCATTTTAATTAGCATCAGTTGGTGCGACGTGTACTTAACAACTCCCGCTGCCAAGAAGCTCAAGCTGTCTTTCTCTTTCTCTCTCTCTCTCTCTCTCTCTCTCTCTCTCTTTTTCTCTCTCTCTTTCTCTGTCTCTTTTCCTTTCTCTTTCTCTTTCTCTTTCTCTATCTCACTTATTTCTTTTCCTTCGGCCTCATCCCTCACGCGTTCCTTCCCTCTCACGGACTGAAATTCCGCGCGAGATGTTTTATTCAGAGACACCGCGGGCTTCTGCCAGCTCAGAAACGAGCTGCCTTACTACGGTCGCTCAAATGCGGCGGCTCAAGTAGCCGCTACCGCAATTTGCATACAATCCACCTTGATTCAGCTTTCTACGTTGCAGCAGCTCTGTGAAACAAGGGAAGGTTTCGCCCATTTTCTCTCCCACTCGGTGTTCCCCTATATTTTTTGTTTTTTTTTGTTTTTTTTTTCTTTCCCTTTACAATGGACGCGAGACGTTAGATTCACTCGAAGAAATTCGCCAAATTGAAGGAACAGAGTTCGAAGATTTCTCGAAGGAAAACTTCTTTTCTCGATTCGACTTTGCATCCTTTCTTATATCCAATGTTACAATCCTTCGATGTATGTGTACGCGAAAGTGTGAGTGACAGAGAGAGAGAGAGAGAGAGAGAGAGAGGGAGGGAGAGAAAGAAAAGAGAGCAAATTACCCTATCGGAATAATTTTTTTCTATCGAATCGAGAAAGCTCCTCGAACTCTCTGAAATGGAAATGTCTTTAAAGTTTTCCCTTTGCAATTTCGAGAGTTTCTCACAGAGAACGTGAAAATCCTTCCTTTCGGGGTTTCTATTCCTTCCTTTATCGAATCGAAACGATTAGTTCACGGAAATTATATTACTTCGTGGAATTTATTCGACTTGGAAAATGAAGTGGAAGAAACGTTTTTATGGTTTCTGTTGAGGAAAGAGTGAAAAAGTAAAAAGTGTGAGCAAGAATGAAAAAGAGAGAATGCGAATTTAAGATCAAAGGAACGGGAGAGAAAATATTTTATTGTTTATCTCGCATTCTGAGAGCACAAGTCTCTCGCAATTTTTCTTGTTGTCGGCGAGACACTCAGATATGAAAAACGGATCTTCTTGGAGATTCCTCGGAAGTTTTATTTTGTAGTTTCCTTATTGTTGGCCTTCTTCTTCCAAAAGAAAACTTCTCGCAATTCATAACTTTAGTTTGTTGTTGTATACACCGATTTAATATTTCGAATTAACAAAAATATCATAATATATATATTACGACAAATTTGAAATAGTTTTATACATTTTAATCAAAATAATTTTCTTTGTAGTTCGAATTAAAATCATCCTAAGAATGTGTTAAAGTATCATTAAAACTTTCATATGTATCAAAGCGTCCATAGTTAAGAAACAAATGTATTCTTAAACGAAATATAGTCGATCTAACGACGCGTCCTCGTAAAAATTGCCTAATGCGAAAGAAGGGCAACAGGAATTGGACGCAGAAGAAGACGGCGGCGTGCCATCTATGCATTATTCATTTCCGCTTTTGCCCTGAAGGGAGCTCGCTCCGGATTGGATTTTGATGAATTTAATCTCGAATTTGCTCAAGGCTGAGGCGAACGCAAAAGCGCTGAGTGGGATTAACGAGTTCCAACGCGTTTCGACGGTTCCCGTGTTCTTTAGCCACAAGCTATCCACCCTCAAATCCATGTGTATTTTTTCACATAATTTTCTGAGACTTCCAACTTCTTCTCCGTCGAAGTTAAGTAGTTTCGAAATTTATTTATCCTCGTTCAAAAATTATACTTTTCTCTTAAATAAGTTCGAACGTGAAAATCATTTCTTTTCTTTCTCTCTTTTTTTGTTTTGTTTTATACATACACATACATACATATATATATATATATATATATATATATATATATATACAGAGAGAGAGAGAGAGAGAGAGAGAGAGGAAGAGAGAGCTTCGAGCGTTTCTTATCTCGTTAATTAATCAGTATCTTCTCTAGTCGGACTTTCGAACGAGATTTCAACTTCTTCTTTCGATCTTCACCTCGCCAGGAATCCACGACAAAGATTAGAAAGCGTGGGTGTAAGGTTTACGATCAGCTTCGCGTGGCGTCCATTCGTTATCCAGCTTAAACCACAGCTATAACGGGCTGCTGGAGCTAACATCATCCCACAGCTTCTCCCCGAGTCTTCGATCTTCTCTCTCTCTCTCTCTCTCTCTCTTTCTCTCTCTCTCTCTCTTCTTCTCTCGCCGGTGTATCGACGGCAAAAAGGAGCACACGAGGAATTATTCGAAGAACGAAAAAAATTGAGCGTCCAGAGCGCGCGTGGGTAATTGGGACAGGTATAAATCTCATTCGGGGACAATAGTTTTTCTGGGTGTAGTGTATTTACAATGCATCTCGGTATCTGCAGCTGCCGCGTACGTCTCATTAATTAAGCCCCCTTCGTTCTCTCTCCTCTCTCTCTCTCTCTCTCTCTCTCTTTCTCTTATTCTCTCCCTCTGGACACTCGTTGGCATCCTCTCCTTTTCCGCCGGCTCGTCCTTCGAGCCAAGCCAACGGACTCTCTCCGCCTACACCATTCACCATCCAAAGACTTTCGTCTCTTTTGCTTTCTTCTTCTCGATACTATAACTACCTTCTTCTCGGATTTTAAATCTTCGATTATTTTAACTTTTACTTTTCCATCATTTTTCGAATACTTACGTGGAATTTATTTTTATTTTTCTATGATATCGTATTTCCCTCCCCTCCCCCCCCCTCCCCTCTCCCCCCAAAGAATTTCTTCGTTCGTTTCTTTAAATCGAAATTTCTCGCATAGTTCATTCTTATATTGTATATTTCTCTTGAATTATTTACAAAGAAATTCCTTACGGAATAACATTAATTTACTCTCCTTTCTCATTCCTCGTGAAAACATTTTAAACGTCTTCTCGTCGATCATCTTTCCTTAGCGCACAGAAATTTTAGTGACGCGGTAAGGACCCATGCCGTTCTTCATCTCTCTCGCTTTCTCTTCTTTCGTTCCCATAAAAGGGCGATAATTTCTTTGGCGTTTCTCAGTGGCGCACCGCTGTCAGCGCGTAATGATGGCCTTAAACACCGCAAGTGATAGCCCCGGAGACACGATAATACCATGCTATTACGTCCTCGGCGTACTTTACGCGACACGCGCTTTACGAATACGCTTTTAACTGTGATATTATTAGGTGGTAGCTTGTGCTACGACTTTGTCGGTATATAATCCTTCCATTTATCTTTGCAAATCTTTCGTTAAAGTAAACGTAGTATATATATATATATATATATATATATATAAAATGTATAATTTATTCATTATTAGTTATATTCATTTTTATATTGTTAATTATAATTGTAAAAAATTCTTTTATTTCCCATAAATTAATATTATTTTTCTTTCGAAACATTTTAAAAACCTTTCGAACGAATTGAAAACTTTTGGCATTTTCTGTACAACCGGATGTTCCCGACTCATCCTGTCTACGTATAAGTTCGAGTCGACACCTTTAATCCATACTTCGCGAGAGCAATATCATTGGCACTCTGATAAGCAATTAACGTCGGTCGAGCGTGCAACTAACGAGATACACGTTAATTGGTGAAATCGTATAAAAGACGCCCACGAAGAAATGTTCGCCGATTGTAGGAAGATTAATATTTACGAGCCCATGAGATTTCTTGTGAAATATAAGGCTCCTCTGCCCTCTATCCTCCCTTTTTCCCTCCCTCCCTCTCTCTCTCTCTCTCTCTCTCTCTCTCTCTCTCTCTCTCCCTTCTTCTACATCACAAAGAGATAATAGCTACGAAAAAATACATGTTGAACATTCTTTTTTTCTATTCTTTATTTTATTTTCAACATATTATCTCTTTCGTCTTTCTTACTCTTGGCAGCTGGTCGATACGCCGCCAAAGTGTTCTCCTTATTGATTTACGTTGATAGCTTCTTGGATCTTTAGAATGTTGTTCGGTGAGTGCCTCCCATACGTTGCTGACCACTTCGTACTCAGTGTAAACATTGCGTAAAATTACTTTCCAAGGGGCCTCCGACAACTTGCACGTTGAAGCAAATTACTCGTCCCATGAGATTTACAGGGATAGATCGTTCTCCGACGTTTTACATTCATCGAATTTCGTCTTCCCTTGTTCTATCTATCTCTTACTCTTTTTTATTTTTTTTTTCTTTTCTTTTTTTGATTTTTTGTCTCTTTCTCGAGCGATCAAGAAGAATTTTCAAAGTAGAAACTGTTTACTTAATTTTATAACAAATTTTCATGAATAAATTTCATTATTTTTGAATCGAATTTATGTGCCATTCTTATTGGAAAGAACAAGTAGTCTTTCTCGTTTTACAATTACACGTTCCTTAATTTGTATTCTGTCCTCGTTATCGGTTCTCTTCTTTCTCTCTTTCTCTTTCTCTCTCTCTCTCTCTCTCTCTCTCTCTCTCTCTCTCTTTCTTTTCTTCTCTCAGAAGAAGAATCGATTTTTTTTTAAGCGGTATTTTCTACGAAATACCGTTGTCGATTCTCTCGAAGCAAAGTGAGCCCAGAGAGGGAAGTCTCTCTCAGTAGTAGCCAAAATGTTCTCCTCGTCTCACCGGATTTTTCGAGTTCCAACTAATTACGCCTTGTAAACACGAGAACACGAGAGACGGATAAAAATTTATGTACCTACTTACCTTGGTTCGTTGTAACAGAGGAAGTTACGTACGATTGTATAGTTTACGTCTTACTCGTTTCTTCTTTCTTTTATTTTCAAGGTTTCAACGAGAGAAGAACGCTTTTAGTAAGATCTTATATTTCTGCTTTATATTTTTCTTTTTTCCTTTTTTTTTTTTTATTTTTTAAAAATTAAATAATATCTTTTTTCTTTTATTTTTTTTTTGTTTTTTATTGTTTAAATAATATCTTGAAATTTATATATTTTTCTCTAAACAAATTCATTTCTTCGTAAATGTTTTTTTCTCGTAAAAATATTGAGATATAAGAGAGAAATCTTTTAAAATAAAATAATATCTATTATATAATTTGCTTTTTATTAGTCGTGTCTTTATTTCATTTCAATGAATCAACATATCCTCTTATCCAATGTTCAATGGTAACATCTATACAGTGAATAATAACATATAAACAAACGTAAGACACGCATTGATATATTCCAACAATTGTTTTTCCATTTGTTTATATGCCGAAGCTGTTTACAGAAGGTGACTTCTACTCGTCGTAACGAGCAGGGGGCAAGGTCGTGACTCATTGATTTATACATTCAGTCGTTCGAGCTCTTTCGTTCCGTTCATATCGTACTCGTAAAGGAAGCCGTGTCGTACGCTATTAAATTAATTTACGTGTACTTACTTACGTGTTAATATTATAAAATCGTTAACGATTATTATTATAATAAAAATATTTTCAATGGATTATATCATCGTTCCTGGGATATATTTTTATTCGATTCGACGTCATTAATATCATAAGTTATTATCAATTAATTGTATATTATTATCAACATTTTACAATGATATTTTATAATATTATTTACAATACTTGACGATATAATATTTCCGAAGAAAATATCGCTGAGACCGATCGAAGACCTTTACAGTTCATTTAAAAGGGATGTCAGAATTTGAAAAGCCATTCGGCGGTAGCTTCGTGCGTGGCGTACAAAGGGCTTAAATTACGTCACACAATAAATTGTCTGCTCTCTCTCTCTCTTTTTCTCTCTTTCTCTCTCTATCTCTCTCTCTTTTTCTCTCTTTCTCTCTCTCTTTTTTTCCCTTCCTCGAAGATATTGGTAGCAGCAATCTGTATGCATAGAGTAGCCACAGCCACGTTGAGTTACACGCCGGAGGTGCCGACTGCGTGTTCTCTCATGCTGGAAGCATCAAAACCGCAAAACCTTTTTTTTCCATTCTAAAAAATCGAAACCTGTTCTTAAAAAGGTATACTAATATATTATCGATTTATCTAACGATTTCTAAATAATATATTCTTTTCTAACTCGATCAATGTTTTCATCAAAAGTGTTCTTATTGATTCGTTAAAAAATATTTAATGACTTCAATTTTAATACTCATCTCTGTCTCATCTATATGTAATCATTTTATTAATATTTACTTTATATAATATATCTATTAAAGAAACATTTATTCAATTTTTTTCAAAGCAATGACTAATATGTAATGACGGAAGAAATATTTCTTTTTTTTTTTTTTATTAAATTCGTATTAGAAACAGTTAATTAGGTTTATTCAAGTCAAGAAGAGAATAATACATGAAAGAACGCAGAAGATCAACCATTGTCCGAGAAGATATTCAACTGCTAAAGTGATAATTTGCAGAAGGCGAATTAAGACGTGGGATTATAAAGCACGTCGTGGCACTTTTCGTGTGTGTCTCCCATCGCGTGACTCATCGACCATTAAAGCTAACGTCGAAATCACGCGAGAGGTGCCGGGTTAATTTGTGAATCGTGTTATCCTTCAGGACCAGGACCAGACTCCAAAATTATTTCACGACTACCTATTCACACGCTACCTTCTACCAATCTTTCTTTCTCTCTCTCTCTCTCTCTCTCTCTCTCTCTCTTTCTCTCTCTCTCTCTCTCTCTCTCTCTCTCTTTCTCTCTCTCTCTTTTTTCCACTTTCATTCAAACTCTCGAATTTTTACTTTTAGAATGAAGACAAGCTGACGTTTGAGTTATTATAAAGAAACTGAGAGATAAAGTCGACGTGTAAATTCAATGTTTCATCGGCGTTTCCTTTTAAAATTATATAGATATACGATGACATTAAATTTTTCAAGTAAATATCACTCATAGAAATATAAATATATTACAGAAATTTATTATACCAATTTCGAACTCGAATAAATACATTAGATATACGAGATACACAGTCAATTTGGATTTTTTTTTTTTTTTTTATTTCATACTCGTAATTAGGAAATATCATAAGTAATTATTTTAAAAATAATTCACATTAAATTCGATCTACGATATGAAAACGAACTAATGTTATAATGAAACAATATCGTATTTTAATATATATATATATATAAAACAATGTGTACAATCGATATATTTCATTTAAATTTAATGTTAAAGATCGTTCTTTCAATTGAAATTCATTTTCGTGTCGAATAGCACGTGCCATCGAGAATGAAGTATTACAATTATTTCTTTAGAATTACATCGAAATAATACTTACATTGATAATGCAATTGAAAAATTTATAAAAACATCCAATCAAGCTTATTATCTCTCTCTCTCTCTCTCTCTCTCTCTCTTTCTCTCTCTCTGTTAAACAGCATCTTATAGAAGGCAATTGACTTTGTTCTCTCCTTTTAGCATTTTAACAGGATCATTTAACAAAACTAGTTCTCGGAGTTAACACGTTAAGAAAAAGAAATAATAAATAAACTACAAGAAGAAAGCCGAAAACAAAATGAATATGGGATAGCGAGAATCGATCATTATTTCAACTGCGGCGTTCACGCGAACGAAGGAACGCGTGCGTGACGTGATATTCCGATTGGCTTATTCGCTTCAAAGTTTCGCCGCCTGGTTCAACCGATCGCGAACGTAATCCCATGACATCTGGCAAGCTCTCCGTAGGAGCTCCGAGCTCGTTTGTCTCGTTGAAATCGACGTAATTGGATAATCAGCGCGCAAGGCGAAGAACTTTCACGCTCGACGCTTCTTCCTCTTTCTCTCTCTCTCTCCTTCTCTATATCTCTCTTCTTCACTCTCTCTCTCTCTCTCTGTCTCTCTCTCTCTCTCTCTTTTTTCCCTCTCTCCTTCTTTCTCTCTTTCTCTTCTTATGTTTGACGTAGCGAAATCGTATCGCCTTTTTCGCATATCGAATCGACGTCCAAAGAAAGCCTGTCCTTTCGACGACCATGATCGACCAAGAATTCTCACCACCTTTTCTCTTACCTCGCCCTTTTACCAAGCAAGCAAATTAACGAGATACTTTTTATCATCGTTTCTTACCGTCACTTTCGTAATTTCTCGAGCAAACGACAGGAACGTGAGAATCCTAATTTGGACATAACCTTATCGGTCCTCTCTAATCGTTCCACTTACAACCGGTATAATTTGCTCGATTTTTATATACAATTATTCGCACTGAACCTCATACGAATTTTTTTTCTCTCTTTTTTCTTTTTTTTTTCATCTTTCTTTCTTTCTTTTTTTTTTCTTTTTGTTTCATTCCGTACGGGAATATTAAAATTTCATAATGATAACAAGTTATTCCTTTAAATAGGTCATTCCTTATCTAAAGTCGTTAATTATAATTATTATACATTGAGACGTTAAAACATTTGGGATGTAATTTGTTCGGCTTGCGATTAAAGTGTGAGGACGACAGTATGTAATTAATAAAGAGCACATCATTTAAATATATATGTATATACATACATACATACATACATACATATACACATATTACATATATACATACATATATATGTATAAATATATATATATATATATATATATATATTTAATCGTCGTATTCGTGAGATCAATTAACAAACTTGATACGCGGTTCATTAACCGATTTCAACTCGTACCTAAAACGATCCCATATAACAGCAATACAAGGAAATTCATTAGTTGGTCGGTACAGTTTGGTTATACGGACTTCTTCTTTCGTGTGCTCGTTTGAAAAGCGACAAGATAAAAAGAGAAATTTTATTCGTATGATTATAACAGAATCGCGTCGCGTGGCTTCATTCGAATGAGTCCGATGGTAGAGGTAACGGAAGAAGAAGATCGAGCTCGTCGTCGTACAATTTACGCATCATTATGCCAGGCATACGTTGCTAACAAGGGAAAAAAAGAGAAAAAGAAGAGAGAGAGAGAGAGAGAGAGAAAAAAGAGAAAAGTGCATATATATATATATATATATGTATATATATATATATATATATATATATATACATGCACACACAGAGAAGGATCTTCACTGTTGAATATTATAAACGCATTCGGTTTTTTTAAAGCCGGTACCAAAATCGAGGAAGGTAGTCAGCGTTAAAATCCACGTGCGATGAATTCGTCGGATTATGGTCGTCCTTAGAAAGGGATTTTGTGAAAAAAAGGGTGAGCCCTTTAGAAGAGCGAGAACGAGTTCATGCTGTGATATTTCGAACGTACGAGGGCTATCCTTCGAAAATTACGAAGTAATTTCCATGGGATTCTTCTTTCGATGAACGTTTACGGTCGCGAGTTGGAATTTTTTGGTGAATTGCGAAAGAAAGAGAGAAAAAGAGAGATGAGGGAGAGAAAGGGAGAGAGAGAGAGAGAGAGAGAGAGAGTAGGGGAAGATCGAAATCTAGTTTCGATTACGATGCAATCATATTCCAGAGTCGATGTCTTTACGATTCGTTTACAGCTGCTTCTCCACAGTATTTGGTATTTTTTATTATTTTTCTTCAGTATACATATAAATATGATTTTTAATTACCGTCTCAAAGTTTATGTTCTCTCGTAAAGTTTTCGGCGATATGATTTCGTTCCATGCCAAAAATTTAATTTATCGTCCTTTCATTTCTTTTTTTTTCCATTTTTTTTCCTTTTTTTTTCTTCGTCATATCACATTTTTCATCTTTTAGGATCATATTGGCGAAGATTTTTTATAGAGTTTCATTATCTCGATAGTATAAATATAATATTTGGAAAAGAAATTTTTTTTTCGATTTCGAATCGAGATATTCATTATTCTGATAGAATGTAAAATTTATTATATTAGTTTTCCTTTTTTTTTTTTTTTTTTTGTTTCTTTTTTTTATACTAATAAGTCGGACACGTTTACGTTATATTAGAAATTCAATATTCATTGAAAAATAATATTAGCTGAAACTAAATATAATAACGCTATTTATCTCTCGCATAAGTGATTCGTTACTCTGTACTTTCTCGTAGCCGTTTAA
>NC_140823.1:3695000-3732500 GCF_050613455.1 Vespa mandarinia
TATTTGTATATATATATGTATATATATATATATGTGTATGTACATACATAAAATATTGTCATTGTAATATTGTTACTTGTATAAAAAATTTTAAAAAACGTCATTAAAGAATATTGTTAATAATCTTTAATAACAAAATGATTATTCGTTTGAAAGAAATTAATTGCACTTTCGAGTATTACTAAATGAAACGTATATTTGTCTAACAAGGATACCAAAAAAAATATAAAGAGACAGACAGAAAGAGAGAGAGAGAGAGAGAGAGAGAGAGAGGGGAGGAGGGAGAGAGAGAGATAAAGAAGAAAGATTTAGTTGTACTCGAATTACAACGAGCGGCATATTTTTAATGTTTCCACATTTTTTCATCTTTGTAACGTAACACCGTCACACGACTCCGATATACGTTTCTTTTTTCTTTTTCGTGAATTATAAAATTATATCTTGAAGAATTCACAACCCTTTCATTTTATCGATAATTCTCTCACAAGATCGATTGAAAATTTTACAAGAAATTTCTTAGACGATTCAAATAGAATATAGAAAATTTATCGTCATAGACGATAATGCCTGATGTTATCCCTGTATAATTAATTAACATCGAAATTAACGTTCCTCTTTTATGAGGTTCGAACTATGAATTTCATTTCATATAATATCATAACGATCGGTTTGCGAAGTCGATTAATCTGAAATTCAAGGCTTTCAATCTCGACTAATAGAAAAATTTTAATTAACGACGTATCATGTTCACGATAATCTTGGATGTTGAAGAGAAAAGCGAGTCTTTAATTCGGCACGCAACCTAAAGTACCAAAGTGGTAATTCTTCGCACTTCAACAGGGAGCTCCTGCGTGAAAGGATAAAATGAAAAAAAAAAAAGGAAAAAACAAAACAAAACAAAAATAAGAAAAAACAAAAAGAGAAAAGAAAAAAGAAAACAAAAAAGAAATAAAGAAAAAAGGAAAAGAAAAAAAAACAAGAAAACAAGAACGAAAAGAAAAATAAAAAAGAAAAGAAAAGAAAACACAAAAAGAAAGACGTGAATTGATACGCCGCTGAAGGCAAGGAACGTAAAATTGATTTAAGTTCGGCAACGTTAAAAAGTGAAGAAAGGGTGCGTTCGATCGAACCAGACGCAACCCAGACGCTTTATGATGATTGGAATTTTACGGGACACAGTGTATATATCGTCGTCACACCCTCGTCTGGTACAAGCTAAGAATCCTTTTGCGAACATCAAGCGTGCGAAGATTATTAAGGTTTCTTGGTAATTATCCGGCAGATTGTCTCTCGGATTAGAAAATCTTAATTAAAATTTTACAGCCACTAATTTTTGCTGGGTGCCGCGTGACGGGGATATTGACGACTTCGTTAAGAGTATTCATTAAAAACGTAGAATATTACATATTCTAATTCTATTAATTAATCAAGATCGAATTATTAATAATCGTTTTTAAAAATCTACAAATAACTCAATTTTTGTAATTATTATTGAGAATATCCTTATTATATATGACAATAATAATCGTTATATTTATTGTTAATACAATAACATATTGTTCTTTGATATAGTAGATTTTAAAGATCTTAGATGTTTTACGCCTATGACATGCAACCGGACGAGCACGGATGTATCATACATTTCTTAAGATATATTCAAAGAATGTTAAATGAATTATTAGAGATTTGATCGATTATTTCTTTTTTTTTTTTTTTTTTTTTTTAAGTTTAACTAACTCGTTCGCGTTAATTATTAAAGTACCTGTTATTATAATTAAATGGATTATTCTAAATGATAAGAAAATTTTTTGAATATATCGAAGTGTCGCTGTATAAATTTATATATCATGGTGAAACTCGATAAAGAAAGCATCAATTACCATATCATTGAATTCAAGGGAATAAACTAGGACGCATCAAGTAGAGGAAGAAAGGAGAGAATCGAACGGGCAACCTTAATTCTGCAGGTAAAAGAAATTCTCTCACGAAAAAATCGATGTAACGAAGATCGTGCATCGATCGGTTTGGATCTCTCGGCTCGGCGTACTTTTGATTTTCGAGCGTTTCACCTGGTGCTCGGTTGACCCATTGACTCCCCACGTCAAGTACGTCCGGAGAAGGAAGCGAGCAAGATGGAAAGAGATGGAGAGAGGGAGGGAGGGAGAGAGAGAGAAAGAGAGAGAGAGAGAGAGAGAGGGAAAGAAAGAAAGAAAGAAAGAGAAGGGTTGGAGAGAAGGCTATGAAGCAGCCGAGGAACAGGAAAATAAGAAGAGGGCATGATTTATAATGGTGTAATGGGAGCGTCGAGATGATACGGCTGTTATTGTTGCTCCGGGGCGTTATTGCAGCGGGTCTGACCTCGAACTGCATCTCGACGTGAACGAGACTAGATGATCTCTCTTCATAAGATCGAACCATGATCCACGTCGTCGAGTAGATCCTCGATCTTCCTCAAGAGAACCGAGGACATCTTCCTTTTTTATTACCTTTTCCCTTCTTCGAATAACAAAATAATATATGTATGATAATTATGATGGTTTATCATTATGTTTATTATCATAATGAGTTTAGGAGTTTTAATTTAACATTTTCTTTTTTGTCCTCTCAATATTTATACTTAAATACTTTAAAGAGTTTAATTTCGTAGAAGGTCGTTTTTTATTCGATGGTACTTTTACTTGAAAACATGAGGAAGCATCAGACGTATTACGGGGATGTTGGAAGCAACGGTGTATCGCAATTCCGAGGTCGAAAATTAATTTTAAAGTACCGGATACTACCACGCCGTAGGCTTTTACTATTTCTCTTCCGTAAACGCGTTCGCGACGAAGGTTATTACCGTAATGACGTGGCCCACGTACAATTAAGTACATTTATTATTGGGTAAGTAGCGTTCGCTTTAAAGAGCACGCTTTAACATCCACGTAAGCGCAATTTCTCCGAGTAAATCGCAAAGAGAGAGAGAGAGAGAGAGAGAGAGAGGGAGGGTAGTAGGGAGAGAGAGGGTCCTCATCGAACCTTCGGAAATTATTTTGCAGTCGATTCTCGTCTACCGAACGAGTACTGTAATTTATCGAATAATTTATAGAAGGAGGAGGATGAGGAAAGGGCCTTCCGTGGTTTTCAAATATTTCTCGCTGGTATTTACGCATTTAATAAATTAGCCTTACGCTGTAATCAAGTCGATCATTTCCAGTGGACTGAAATTATCCGATGATCCACGCGATCGATACATTGCGGCGTTGTGCCGGTTAGGACGCGTACAGTTTTTCGAATTAGTTTGTAGCTCGAGTTGGGCCAACTTTTTTTTAACGGTTCTAACGTGCCAGTGGTTCCTGGACAATGTGAAATTCGATTTTATTTCGAACGAGTAAACGTGAGTAGCTTTCGAGAAAATCGAAACGCGATGTTACATGTTATCGTTTAGATTTCAAGAAAGTCGTACGCTTTCCAATCTGATCGTAATGATTATTTTCCTAAATGAACGAGTTATGATCCTATCTTAACTATACTTTATCAATCTCATTGTTAAAACTTCGAAATATAGATTAGAATATCAATGTTATTATTTATTTTCCATTAATATAAATCGTCCTCTAGGCAAGTCGCTCTCTAACGTCTGTATTTAGACTAGAAATTACGATTCCATTATTCACGATCTCGGCAGCTGGGTGCTCCTTCGAATGTGAAAACTTTTCAGGTAATAACCCGCGGCACTTGAAACGTCGAGAGACTCATAGAGGACCATAAGTTTGCAATTTTCATTTTTCCTTTACTCTAGTGATCGTCGGTATATTTCTTTTGGAAAGAGGAGACGAGTCTCACGAATCGTCGTTTTTCTATGCCGCATCCCCTTTCCGCTATATTGAGCAATGTTCCGCATCGAGGACATTGTCCATTCGACTATTTCATAAATAACTATTATTACAACGTTTTTAGAAGAGACGACGAACCCTTGGCTTTCCTTCTTTTTTTCATGTTTTACATTGGGAGAACGAGCCATCATATTTTTCGAGGACGTTGTTGGATTACGCATTTTTCTTAGAACACGTTTTGGCCTCTTGTCAAGTGTCATTCTACGCTCGGTCGATTCTACAATCGACGTGAAAGAAAAATTTACTATGATTGTATAAGAAAGTATGAAACAGACAGACAGACAGACAGATAGATAGAGAGAGAGAGAGAGAGAGAGAGAGAGAGAAAAGTGGTTCGTAAAAATAGACGAGCATGAACTTTACGGATTCCACTGTTGTATTTTGATATTAGTTACGAACAGTTGATATTGTATTCCAACTTTAGCATTCTAATGGAATGCGAACAATGCGGCTGAAGGAAACCGTAGTAGGTATATCAGCTTTTTCGTTTCGGATGAAATTCACGTTCCGAGAATAAGGGAATCATACAAATGCGATTAACCGTCGTAAATTTATTACTTGCTAGGTACGAGGAAGTTAACGTTACCGGAATTGTTTTCGCAGAAATATTCATACCGATAGGAGAGTTAGTACCAACCTCAACGTTAAAATAAAAAAGAGAGGAAGAATGGAAGAAAATGAAAAGAGGAGAATGAAAAAACGGGAAACCGTTTAAACACAGAGAAAGGTACAAAAAACCGTAGAAATTTTTTGCCTAACGTCCATTATACCCATAGATAGTTCGATCGATCACAGTGTTAAAATTCCGACCTTTTCCATCGCCTTTTATCTATCTGAATTATTATACAAACTTGAAGAAAGATATCTACTCGGCGAATGAAATTCTTTGGATTTCATACTGACTGGGAAATATCTTGAATAATCCTATCGTCATTTTCTCAGATAACCCGACTTGTTTGTAGATTAGAATATTACAGTCTTCAATATTATAGTCGATCATTCTAGCTGACAAGACATTCTAATAACTATGATTGATAAGTTGCCATATCACTGTCCTACGAGGTATCAAGATTGAGTCATTTTCATGCTTTTTCAAGATATTCATCCGAAGTATATTCAGTCTTGTCTTGAACATCCTGGAATGCCGTATCAATCCCAGGGACCGATCATTTTCGAGCTTGCGAGAAAATTACACATTCCACCCTGGCCGTCGGGTGAGCACGCACGAGCTCCCCTCCCTCACCCCCTCTCTCTCTCTCTTTTTTTATTTCAGTACTCTACCTTCCTTTCTTTCTCTCTCTCTCTCTCTCTCTCTCTCTCTCTCTCTCTCTCTCTTTCTCTCGGTCGGTCGGTCGGTCGGTACGGTAGGCTACGTGATTACCAGCAGCCTCCGTGGCAGTGGACCCACAAGGGCCCAAAGGTCGAAGGTCGGCCCGCCTCGGCTTACCGGGTAGACTGCGCGAGTAATTGCAGCAAACTGCAATCCCAGGAAACCGCATCCTGCCCTGACTACACGAAAAATCGAACGTGCCACGTGAATGGGCACGGTATACGTTACTAGAGTTCTTTACTAACTCTCACAGATTACTACGAGGGTTCAAATAGATTTAAAAAAAAAAAAAAAAAAAAAAAAAAAAGATCGAACGATTCGTTTTAATCTCTCACGATCACGTTGTGGACCAAAAAGAAAAAAGAAGAAAAAACAAAGAAAAAGAAAAAAAAAAAAGAAAAAAGGAAATTGTTCATCGATGAATCAGGAATTTTAGAAGAAAATTGAAATAATTGTTTCTTTTGTGAGAACAGATTGATGTATTGATGTCCAATATTCGAGGCACGTCATATCCAAGTATAATCATACACTTCTAAGGGATATCAAAAAAGTGTAAGAAACCTTATCTAATTGGAATCGATGGGAGATGATCATAAGGAAATGCTATATCATTTATGATATCCTGTTATGTAGAAGTCGCGGCAAATCGCGGCAATAGGGTATGAACGTTAAGTAACGAGCTCCCGATGAAGAGTAATGTAGTAAGGCGTATTGTAATCATGTAATTCGCGCGAGGCGAATCGCTTGTGGGTAAGGCTCGTGTTGGCATCCATCTTTCTCACTCCTTCCATCGTATTTCACTCTCTTTTTCCAGTTTTACCATCGAGCTAATCGAGCTCTCTTCTCTCCGATATCTCCCTTTTCTTCGTGGCCTCGATATCCGGTAAGGCGTATATATATACTCTTCTGACGTCGGTAATAATAATTATCGATCGTTTCCGTGCGATCAACTCGACCGACGAGGTCTCCCCTCGTCGAGGTCAAAAGTTAACGCAAAACCAACCTCTCGGTTCGCTCGAGAAAGATCGGAGAGAAAGAGAGAGAGAGAGAGAGAGAGAGAGAGAGAGAGAGAGGAGAGGGAGAGAGGAGAGAGAGAGAGAGGGGAGAGAGAGGATTAGCAGCATGCTTTTAACAAAATTATAATATTCATGTTTCGTATACATATTTAAATGATCTTTAATTATTTTAAATATAACTATTAGGGTGTCTTGATAATATCGATAAAAGTAATCGATTATATAAAAATTATTTATATCGTCACTCGTTCATTACATGTCTCGTGCAAAAGAAGAAGAAGAAGAAAAAAAAAAGAAGAAAAGAAAAAAATATTGTGAAACTTTCGAGGTGTGGAAAAGAGCTTTATAAAGAGAGAGAATAATATTTGTAAAATCAAGATTTCGTTCGTGACGCCTCGAAGGCATCACGCGAACATTCGAACCATCACCTGCTGTAATTTACGTAAGTGAAACCTTAAAAAGGAATTATTAATAACAAGTTCATATATGAGCACTGAATTGTTATTGTAAGTACTTATCCCTTCGAATGGGATCACGTTATTGCTAAAAATCATTAAGAAAGTTATTTTTCCTTTTCACTGATTATAAATTTTATCATTATTCAAATGACTCTAGAAATTTTTATAATTCTTTTTTTTTTTTTCTACCTAACTCGAGAAACTCCTGTAAATATTTCCCATAGAAGCATAGAAAATATATAAGAAATAATACTTTTTTGGAAAATCCTCAGAACGTTGATTCGTTCCGCGAGTCTGTTTAAAGTTACGGAAAGTTTTGATGTTGAACTCGTGTCACCGTGAATAGAAACATTTTGTAAAGTTTGCCTCAAATCTATTGTCGAATAGTCGAATCGATAGATTTTTGCTAGAAATGCGTGACGACATTGGCATAATGCATTGCTAACGATTCCGACGTTCTTTCGTTCATTCGTTCATTCATTCGTTCGTTCATTCGTTTCTTCGTTCGTTCATTCGTTTCTTCGTTCATTCGTTCGTTCTTTCGTTCGTCGTATCTCGCAGGAACTTGAAAATAAATGACGTAGTTCGTGGCACCCTGCAGAGTGACGTACAGATAGAGGGATGAGTTTTAGGGGGCAGGCCGGACGCTATATTTAACGTGTTGCACGTGTCAGCCGACAAGTCTGGCTTATTATACACGATTAGCGTTTTAGAGAAAGAATAAAAAAAAATAAAAAAAAAAATAAAAAATAAAATAAAATAGAAAAAGAGATGAACGATGAGTTATTCAAATTAAACAAAATATTAATCTTGTCACACGTACTTTTTTAAAATATTATTTTTAATCGTTCGCATCATTTCTTTTCCTTTCTCCTTTTTTTTTTCCTTTCCATTTTTTTTCTTATGCTTTCTTTCTTTTCTCTTTCTTTCTTTCTTTTCCCCCTATCCCTCAACCCCAATAATTTCACAAAACATTTCAATCGATCATATTCATATTCGAATAAACTTAGGCAAACAATATTAATGTACAACTCGGAATATAGATTTAAACTCGATAAAAATTTTGTCACGTTAGTCTTCGTAATATTTCAGAAATTCAATCAGAATAAGCTTTGAAATTTTTCTATACCGCGCCATAGATATTTCAATCGAACAACGATTGCTTTGATATTCAGAGTTAGCTAATCTTAGAAATAGATAGATACTTAAATTGAAATAGTTTTCTTCGGTATCTCTGAATTTCTGAAGTACTTTGATGGAAACTTTGGTATCCCTTGAGAGACTGCGGAAGTCTGGGTAACAAGATCTTATTCGAGTAAGAAGAGAGAAAAGTTTAGCGAACGTAGAAGGAATAAAGGTAGGGAGGTTGATACGTAGGTAGGTAGGTAGGTAGGTAGGTAGGTAGGTAGGTAGGTTGGTAGGTAGGTAGGTAGGTAGATGGTGGACAACGGCGACGGAGGCCGGTCTAAATCGCGATTGATATGCAAATCGTTGGCATCATTAGCACCATGGTTGGCACGAACGAGTGAGCGGCAAGGAGTAAAAGAAAGAAGGAAAGGAGATACGAAGTAGAAGGTGTGACCGTTCGTTCGAGCGGAGGATTCAAAGGGTGGCCTCCCGCGTATTCATCGTGCCACCGAATAAAGAAAGAAAGTGTAGTGTGAAGGAGGTAGCCCTCCTTCTTTCTCTTTCTCTCATTCTCTCTTTCTTTCTTTCTTTGGCGGTGGTCATCGGTCGTTAAAGTGAAAAATTACACTTTCATACGATTGTCGTCATCCTTCCATCCGTCGAGACTCAGTGCCGACATCGAAACTGTTGCATCTGCAGGAGAACGATGATGATAATGATGATGATGATGGTCAGCTGTAGGGTCAAACCAATTAGATTCTCTCGTGAGAAAGCGTAGGGGAAGGGGGTGGAGACTACTACAACTACTACTACTACTATTACTACTACTACTACTACTACTATTACTACTACTGCTGTAGCTGCTTCTGTTTGCTGCTACCGAGTACAATGCCTCTAGAATATAAATAGCCTCTGACGAGAAATTCCTAGAGATTAATAATCGGCCTAACTGGTCAGCTTGTCGCTGACTAGTGAACGGTTTTGTCATTTTCACACGATCTCTGAGTTTTCCTCGATGTAAATCACTTGTTTGTTTTTTGTTTCTTTTTTTTTGTTTCTCTTAACGTCTGTTCTAAGTATGAACCAGTTTCTATATATAGTTACCTGTAATATATTCGATTGGCTCATAAATAAATTGCATTTTATTTCTGTAATACATTCCTTACTAATGACGATACCTATATTTATGAATCAACAATAGAATGTAGAACAAATTATTCGTAATAAGACACTATTTTTAATGGCTAGAAATTCTATGAAAAGCCAATACTTTAAAGTATGTACTTAAAAGGTTCCTATTACATAGTGAAAGGTAATCGATCTTAGTTATCCATTCTCTGACACAAAAAAAAAAAAAGAAAAAAGAAAGAAAGGGAGAAAAAGAAAAAAAAACGAAAAAGAAGAAAAAAAAGAAAAAAATAGGAAACAGGTAGAATCCTTTTTACGATAGAATCGATATATAGGAAAAGGAATGGAAGCAAGGGAAGATTCGATGTTTGGATCGTAGAATATTAGGAGAATCCTTGGCTCGTCTTCGATCTACAGATTCTTTAGTAATTATCGCGTTAGTTGCGCTCGAGCAAACGAAGCACAGCTTCATTCTGGATCCGGGGTACGGCAGGGACACGCAGCGGGAATAATGAACGTACTTCTGGTATTTAGCGTGAGGAATGGCGGATGTCAGGGTGATAAATAAACTTGGTTTCTCACTGTATTTTATTGCGAACTAGTCTGCGCGCGCGCGCTCGCGCGATTATATAGAGAAAGAGAGGGGTTGGGGATTATTGCGGAGGCGAAAACACAGATGGTTTGCTACACGAGAAAATATTCGGACTTCCGAGCGAGAATATCCTCTTGGGAATAATTAGAGTCATTCGTTTTGTCACCAGAGAACTGTAGACAGAGAGAAACTAAGAGAGAGAGAGAGAGAGAGAGAGGAAGAGATAAAAAAAAAAGAAATAGAAAAAAGCTTCATTTATTTCTCTCTAGTACGTTAATTGCGCACCTACACCTAGAGAAAAGTTCATTTTACCTATTTACAGTGTAATATCTACATAATTGTGAAAAAGTTATGTTAAATGTGTAGGTATAAAACATCTTCGTTTTAAAATATAAAATGTTCAGCGTAAGCACGTTTAATCCATTTATATGATTGCGATAAGCATAATTTTGAAAATTCTATTAAATATAATAGTTACGTAATAATCGTATATCATCATCATTGTTGGTGAAATTCGAAATTTTTCGAAAAGGATTAAAGGATGATATACGATCGATTTTTGAAATTTTTAAGATCTCGTATGTTATTAGGGTATGGAGTAACGAGGATTGAGTAAAGAATGAAAAAGAGAAAGAGAGAGAATTATCTTTATTTCTAGATTATCAAATGACTTTAAGAACTTGTGCTAGGAAAGACGTCGTTCATCCCTTTTACCTAAAACCATAAAACTAAGTCGAGACGTATTTCAAGATGATGAAGGAAAGAAGGTCAGACGCGTCATCTCTTCTACCCGAGTCAAAATGTTTCTTTTTCATCTTCTTCTTCTTCTTCTTCCTCCTTTTTTTTCTTTTTTTTTTCTTTCAACGTATCCTCCTCATTATGCTAATCCTCCGTATTTTAAATCTCATGCCAGACACAGTCGACCTACATCGTCAAATCCTGTCGTTTTCCCTTTTCGAAGTTATCCTGACAAGATAATGAGCCATCTTAGAAGACTCCGATTACATTGAAAAAATGTTAAGTTGGTTGGACTTTCTCTTAAATCATTTTTCTTCCTTTCCGTTCATCTTATATCAAAGAAATTTGATTTTCTCTTTGGAATAAATGAAATAAATGACATATCATAGGCAATCTCTCGATTAAATTTGATACGATTTGAGATATTCTCAATGTACTTTAGATCTTTTTCAAATAACTTTGATCTAGGTGGCATCGCTTTGCGAAATAGTCGTTTCTTTGGAGAAATTTTTTTTCTCTCTACGGAAATGTAAAGAAGAAAAAAGAAAAAGAAGAAAAGAGAGATTAAATTCTTCTGCAAAATATACGTAAGAATTTTCCTTTCTTCAATGGGAGCCATTCGAGGAGGGAACCGATCGTGTGAATAGTTCTCCTCTCCGTTTTGTAGATCGATAAAAAGCACTTGATATCTTTGAATGGTGAGAGCTAGGTGAGGTAGGTGGGCTAAGCAAGACGAGGAAAAAAAAAATGAGACAAAAATGACCGGATGTGGATGACGTTAGACGTTCGTGGAAAAATAGATCCTTCGCGTTTCGCAGATTTCGAGGGTAAAGAAATAGAATTGGAGATCCGATGAGAGACGCGATAATCCTATTTTGAAAACTCAGAATTTATTGTAAAACCGTGACAAACTCGACACTATTAGATAGTTTATGGCTGTTTCTTTCTTCGTATAATTGTATCTGCGACGTTTCGTTCATCATCAAAACTTTGGCCTTTATTGAAAACGAAACTACGTTTCTTTTCTCTTAACGAACTTTTTCCTTTCCACCAAATTGTATCTCCAAATTGTCGTCTTCATTAATTGACTTTGCGAAGTCGAAGATAACTTATTGTACTTTGAAGAACAAAGATAACTTCGGACGAAGAAAAATAATTAATTGGATTGAAAAGTCCAAAGTAATCGAGTTTTATTAAACGAATTTATTTGCTTTTCTTTTCTCACAATCCAATTATGTGATAAAATATTCGCGATGTCTTGTTGTTCCTGTTGTCAAATAAAAATATATATTCAAGAATTTGATTACAATCATTATCAAAATTTTTTTACTCTTACGAATCTTACTTATGATTTATTTTTCATTCGAATAAAAAAATCTCTCTCTTTCTCTCTTTCTCTTTAATTAAATTCATCGTCGAGATGTTCAAATTTATCATTAAATTTATTTAATTTCGTAACGAATTTAAACAAATGACTTCATTTGCAATGACCAACTTTCCTATAGGGAAGATGAAAACAAACGGAGCTTGAAGATAACGTCGAGGAGGAAGTGAAGCCTCCGTTTGTGGTCCAAGCGAGAAGGCGGGCATTATGTCAGTCGTCGCGAGGCGTCTTGGGTGAGGCTCGCTTATATCCACCGATTTGCGAGACGTCGGGGAGAAAATTGAATCTGTTCTGCGAAGAAACAAACAGCTGGAAGAGCCGCTGCTTGATTTAATGTGGCCGTCCGTCACGGTGCAACGTAACTTTAGTTTCTACGTTGAGAGAAAGAAAGAAAGAAAGAGAGAGAGACAGTAAGAGAAAAGGAAAGAAAAAGTTTTACATTTTGATTTCGTTCTCTCTCTCTCTCTCTCTCTCTCTCTCTCTCTCTTTTCTTTCTTTCTCTCTCTTTCTCTCTCTCTCTTTCTCTTTCACAAACTCTTAACACAATCTCCCGGACTATCGACTTCGATTTAAATCCACGGAACAAACCTTTCTCTTCGAATTCGTTCCCCACACATATGATCGATTCATTTTCATGTGCAGCGAGTCGCGATCTCATGGTTGAGAAATCACGTTCATAGTACGTATATCTTTTTCTTCTTCATTATAGCAAAGAGAACGATGCGGGTGAGTTCTCGTTAAATCCGCAAAGTAAAGAAAAAAAACGTACGACTCGTTATGGAAAGAAAAAAAATTAAAAAAAAAAGAAAGAGAAAAAAAAAAAGAAAAAAAGAAAAGATAGAAAGAAAATCATTATCGATGAAATCATTTCCGTTCGAAGGGAGACTCGAAGGGGGATAGAAAAAAAAGGGGGGGGGAAAGATAGTTGATAGAGAGATAGAGAAAGAAAGAGAGAGAGAGAGAGAGAGAGAGAGAGAGAGAGAGAGAACAAGAGATGGAAAATCTCTGGCAAGTTGGAATAATTGATGGGAATAAAAAAAAAAACAAAAAAAAAAGTAAAAAAGGAAAAAAAGGAAAAGCAGAAGAGGAAGAAAAAGTAGGAACGCGATAAATCAGCGGATTCGTTAGCGGGATCTTCCTGAATCCATTTGTCCCAGAGCTCGTGTCAGAGCAGATCCCGCTGTTTCGACAAGACGGTGTCGTGTTCGAACGGGTGACCTCATGCTGCTGTTGCTTGCCTGGCTGCTGCCTTCTTCTTCTCCTTCTTCTTCTACTTCTTCTTCTCCTTCTTATTCTCCTTCATCTTCTCTTTCTTCTTCTTTTTCTTCTTCTTTTCCTGTTCGATTCCAACCAAGAGAACACGTGGGTTCCTCGTGCGAAGTGAAACCGAGTTAAAAGAGGAGGATGAAAGAGAAAGAGAGAGAGAGAGAGAGAGAGAGAGAGAGAGAGAGAGAAAGAGAAAGATGAAGAGAAGGAGAGAGAAAGGAGATGAGGGAGAGGGGAAATGTAGAGGGAACGCATCTGCACGCTTCATTGAACATTCCACGCGCGAAACATTGTGCAAGCTTGGCCCTCTCTCACCCTTCTCTCTCTCTCTCTATCTATCTATCTATCTATCTATCTATCTCTTTCTCTCTCTTACCTCTTCGAAAAGCATCGTGCGAGCTCTCGTCGTCGTCCTCGTCGTCGTATTTATGGATGCGATTCCGAAAGGCAAACTACACGAGGCCCGTGGCGGGACACGGTAAACAATATTCTCCTTTAATAAATCAAACGATCTCGCACGATCCACGAGTATATAGGTGTAGGTAATGTATATTCCTTGAATTATTCGCGATATCGCGCTGGCTCGTTTCTGATATCTCACTTCTTTCCTTTTGATTTTCTCCACGATGATTTCTTCGATCGGTTGCGGATCGTTAAATTTCTCATTTCCTTTCGAAGATCCATATATATGTATATATATATATATATATATATATATATATATATATATTTTCTTTTTTTATTATATCATACTTTTATAAACGTTGTTTATGATTTGTTGGCATTTTAATTAAATTGTATGGTATCTTAATACATTTTGTAGATACCTATGATCGAAAGAAAAGATAAAAAAAAGAAAAAAAAAAGAAGACAAAGAAAGACACGTTTAATTATATTATATTTCGAATAAGAAAATTTTTATCCTTTCATCGAATAAAAATGATCTCTATAAAATATCGTATCTGATTTTTTTTTTTTTTTTTTTTTTTTTTTTTTTAACAGAAATTGAACCATTCAATGTTATGTTTTATATTAATGTTAAATCAAATGTTAATAATACGTGGAGTTTTTAATCATTAGAAGAATTTAATTCTTTTTCTTTCCGTTTGCTTCTTTTTCTTTTTTTTTTTTCTTTTTTTGTTTTTTTTTTTTTTTGCTCTCGCCAGTCTTGGATTTTCGAGGGATCCATTCCGAAACGAATCAGGATCAGGGATTTACCATCCTGGAGAGATATATCTGTATCAATATAAATATCTTTCGCAAAAGATACTTTCGTAATCGTTCCACACAAGACGAATCGTGCCGGTCGGGTTCCTTTGATGCGTGGGCGTGGGCCACGCAAATCGAATCGGAGCTCGCGTCTCATCATCGCGTTCCGTTCAAATCAACGGTTATCCTCCTTCACCCGAAGCAAGCATGTACACACTTTCTCCCTCTCTCTGTCTCTCTCTCTCTCTCTTTCTCTCTCTCTCTCTCTCTCTCTCTCTGATTATAATTTATGTAGATACATATATATGTATGCATATACTTATACCATTGGACCTTTCAAGAATTTATTTTTTTTATTACATGACGAAATCGACCTTAACGAGGAAAAAAAAGTTCGGTATTTGACCTTTCGAATTTTCATTTTCTAAATAATCAAATTTCTACGTCATTATTATTTTAATATATATATATATATATATATATATATATATATATATATATATATATCCGTGTACTTATGCAATTTATATAACTCTTGAAACTTACGAGAATTAATTTTTTTATCATACTATAATCGTCTTTGATAAAACGAAAAATGAAAAGAAATGTGGCTCTGGTAGTTTGGGATTGTCATCATCTATGAATATCTATACCAAATAATAATGAAATTTTCTGGTAAACCAAATTTCTCAAGCCCCGGTTTCCTATCGATAGATTCGGAAGGTACATAAGTACGAAAAGAGAACATTATATACACGTCACGTAGGGTCGCGTAGATAGGGTGTTTCATCGTCGACACGCCACGGGCATGTTTTCTCAGCTGGTGCCCTAACTCTCCGGCGATCATTCCGCGTTGCTCTCACTCTCTTTCTTTCTCCCACACGCACCAGATCCTTTCAGGACACGGTCGGCTACCCACAAAGGATTTCGCCTTTCATACGCACGTTATTATACTCTTTACACAATATCGTTCCACCTCCAACCCCGAAAAAAAGACTTCGTGAAGAGGCGAACACAGAGAAGACACTTATACATAGAGAAATACTACTCATACATTTACACCACCCACGCTAACGCATCTTCTTACGAACTCCTTGTAAGTGGAATTTACGGTTGTGTGTTGGTACTACAACGAGTATATAGTGTTCGAGGCCACGTTGTTACACGACGAAAGCTTCGAGAGATTTTCTACCTTTAATTTGTTGTTATAGCTGCTTGAGACGTGTCTGTGTGCTTCGGCTCGTTCAAACCTCAGCGGATCGTCAAACATTCATTATGTTTTTCCGTAACACGTTCAACGTAAGGATTTCGCCAGCCAAGATCGAAATGCCCGAAGGGTTTGAAACGGCGTTAGACATTCCTTTTGATTCCTCGATTTTGTGTTTACCTCAAATCCTTTACTCATGATATTAAACCTAAACGACGAGAGAGAGAGCCTGAAACATATTGTCGGAAAGAAATTGTTTTGTCGTTGTCTAATAGTACGTGATGAAAAGTAATAGCTAGATAATAAAAGAACAAAAAAAAAAAATAATTATTTGTCAATGTATATTTGATTTTTATTTTGTTATTAGCGTATATTTTATCATCGAATATTTTTTCTTTCTTTTTTTTTGTTCTTTTGTTTTTTCTTTTTTTTTTTTTTAATAAAACACGGTATACAGAATACATTAAAGCATTGTATTAATAATTATTTTCAATAGTACGAAGAAATTGACATTAATACAGAACGACAAAAGGTATAAACGTACAATTTAATATCGATCGATTTACTATATTTAGAAAACGCTATTATAATGCTTCATTGATGATTGTTTACGTAGGTAAACGTTGCTACTTTCGATCTACTTTCCTAAATCCCTAAGATACGCTCGTAGATTAGATC
This sequence comes from Vespa mandarinia, assembly GCF_050613455.1. Lineage (NCBI taxonomy): Eukaryota > Metazoa > Arthropoda > Insecta > Hymenoptera > Vespidae > Vespa > Vespa mandarinia. The sequence continues at coordinate 3,711,010 of NC_140823.1, forward strand.
GATGACTTGGAAAACTTAATAGAGCGTTTAGACGGATATCTTCTGTCTGATTTGAGCGATTGATGCGTTCATTGGCATGAAAAAGAGATGTACTTTTGGATTCGTCGAGTATATGTCTCTTAACAAACATAATAGAATCTATTATCTTCCATTTATATTATTTCGACGGTACGAAAGAATTTTTTTTTCCCATCATTTTTCTTATTATTAATCTAATGAAAGTTCAAATTCATTCAATATTATCGGTGAATGTAGTTAAAAATGCGTGTTGTGCTTCTCTCGAAGGAAAAACAGGACCCATGCATTCCAAAAAGAATTCTCCTCTTTCTTTAACTGCCGTTCGAAAATCATTTTCAGAAACGAATCCGTCGCGATCTACGTCGAGTTTCTTGATCATTAATTCTATCAAATCCTATAGAAGAAATATATAAAAATTATGCAGCTTTTTTGATAATATAGAAAAATTGAAATATTAACCTTTACTCCATCATCTGGATCTTCGTCGGGTAAATGAGCTATCAAGCATCCTCTCATCATTGGAAACATTTGTTCCTTTCTTAATCTATTTGTTTTTAATAAATCGTAGACCTGTTGAAATTTATATTAATTTACAAATTAATAGATATTTTGTATAAAAATAATAATAACTATACCTTATAAGCAAAGTTTATTCTTTCGTCCAAAGTTCCACGAAGGATAATAGAGAGAGCTTCGATCCAATGATCCATACGTATCTAAAAAAATTAATTATCATCAATAAATTTATATCATATTATATTATATATTATATATATATATGATTATTATCTCACTTGAAGAGAATTCGTTTTATCGATAACGGCAAATAATCTGTCTATATGTTGATGACGTTTATTTTCGGTAAAATCGAATCCAGAATGAAATATGTCGCGTAAAATTGAACGATTTATTGGACCGCAAGTTCGTAAAATTTTTCGATGTATCACACCCAGAGCTGTGAGAAAATAATCGTTAATAAATTTTAAATTCAAAATGTTTGTCGTTTAATATTGTAGAATTAATATTTACTTAACCTTCCACTTCTCTGTACGTGAAATGTGTTCTCTCAGCGATTTTTTTAAAATTATTCTTATTTTTACTTCGAAAAGAGTATTCAATCGATGGAGAATTTAGAGCACAAACAGGAATTTCGGCTGGCATTTTGTATACACTTTTTTTTTTTTTTATTTTTTAAAACTCACGAATAATTTTTCAGCTTGTTCTAAATAAATGTTAACCTAAAATGAACATATCGAATGATCGATTGTTCTCATTCTTTTATTTTCATAGTTATGAATTTTTTGATATGCGAACAAAAATTTTCTTATTTAATGTAAATAAAATATTTAATATAGTTAAAGGATCGTGATGTATGAACAAAGAATTGTAAAAAAAAAAAAAAAAGAAAAAAAAAAACAATTTATATCTTTTAATTTCATTTGTGAAAGCTGTTAAAATTTATACATAAACATTCATGGTTTCCTAAAAAAGTAATAAAAAGTGAATAGCCGGTTCTTTTTCGCGTAGCCGTTTCCAGAAAGAGACTAAACTGAAATGTTCAGTATACCGAAGGACGACGATGACTCGTGAACCATAAGTTTCTTAAATTCGTTTCACCCGGGAGCCGTTCGACCAGCATAAAGGATGACTATAAAGTCTCGCCTAAGTATATCTAATGACATCATTTGCTCGGGAAACGTAATAAACAGGCACAAAGACCTCGAGAAGGATTTCGTCGAGAATGTAAAAACGTAGGAACGGCTTAAAGAAGAATCGTTTTCGTTTTCGAAAAAAAGAACGCAAAGTTATGTCTCTTTTTTTCCCCCTTTTTTTTCCTTTTAGATTCTCTGTTTCGTTGTATCCAGAAATGAAATGAATTTAACGGTGTTTGGTAATGTTTGAAGATTTTAGGAAAAAGTGAGAATTACGAACGCTATCAAAATTTCTGCCAAATCGTACAAGGAAGTCCTTTAAAAGTTGTTTCAGTATATCTTCAATTTGATTTCATCGAAATCGAATGAAATTTAAGATCGATCGGATAAAAAAAATGTTAATGCAATTTCTTTTTCTTTCTTTCTTTTTTTTTTTTTTTTTTTTTTTTTTCTGAAAAAGAATATCATTCGAAAGAAATTGAATTTTTAATCCTCGAAAATGTTTTATTGTTAGACCAAATTTGATTTGGAGGTTCGAAAGGTGGAATAGAAGGTACGGGTTGCAACCTAAGATCCTGTGTCGTACATCAACTTTTAACAAAAGGTGGGCGGACGTCGTGTCAGCCGCTGACGCCCCGCGAAATTGAATCTAAAGGTCCGAGTTGGAGTCACCACCCTCTTTACCCGTTCCTTACCTTATGGGTATCTTCTCTCTGTCTTTATCTTTCTACCAGCCCGCTCCAGGGAGGTCGCAAATCATCACCTCGCTACGTTCGCTACGTTAGATAGCCTAAGATTACAGTCATACTGTGCTCGAGGAAGCTTGGGAAGAGAAGAGAAGAGGAAGAGTTCTGCTTTCCTTTTACTTTCGACCCACGCCGATGATATTTTGTTACGTGCACGGAGAATATTCTTTAGTTATGCAAAAAATTAAATGTCGTCTTTCAAACATCACGACTAAACGATATCAGAAAATATCATTCGTGAATTTTCCTTTCCCTTTTTGCTATCATTCATATTGCCAATACGTAATTTGATTTTCGAGTGATGAAAATTGATGATAAAATAATTCTGTTAAAATTTAATCTAACATATTTGAATATAGGTTCAATAATATTTGCCTAAAAAGATAGTCGAAGGGAGAAATATAATTTGTTTTGATATTAATCGTCGAGGGAGAAAGAATTTTTTTGTGTGTTTTCTTTTTTTCTTTTTTGTTTTGTTTTTTCTTTTATTATAAAAATTGCTGAGTTGTATCAAACGGTATAGTTTTAGTGGTCCTATTCAGAAGGCAATGAGAGGAATGAGTTTGAAGAAAGATTCATATGAGACGGGTGTGTGCCAAGTCCAGACGTTCAAGTCCAGCATCATTTGCAAGCGGCAGCGGTCCATCATAAATTTAACTCGGCTATCACCGGCTGCGATCGTATTTATCTAACGAATAATTATTTCCGATTATCTTGTGCCCGATGAGGGTGCTTCGGCAAACAGAGATGAAAGATATGTCGAGCAGACCGACGTACCGTTTGGCCCTTTGTTTTAACATTGGACCAGCCAAAAGGCAATGCAGCAACGATTTCGATTTTATTTACGACTTTACGGCCGCGGTGGCGCGTGATAATCACCGATGATGGCTGCCGACTATGATGGTGGTGTTGGTGATGGTGGTTCGCGTGGGTGGAATGCTTGAATGTTCAACGTCGTCTTGTTTCAGAGCCTGAGATACTATCGAATTCGATTTCGATATGTAAATTTCCGAATTTCTCATACGTATCATAAATAATGAACTAATAATTTATGATATTGTGTATTGAGATACGCGATTTGAAAAATAATCAGATATATATATATATATCCACTTCGAATACGTACAATACATTTTAATTCTTTTCACCTATTCGATTTATTCATGATTTCTTTGAATATCGTTAATATATTTCTCACTTCGTAAAATTACTTTTCTTTTTTTTTTTTTTTTTTTTTCTTTATCAATATTTTCTTAAGGATAGAAGCAGCATCGGAACTTGCACATAGAAATCCATTTCCTTTTCCTTTCATATCCCCTCGATAAAATATTTTCATTTAAAGTGAGAATAACGATACTATCCATATCCGTAGTCCTGGAAAATAAATGATAATCAAACATGGTTAGGACTAAGTGACAACTGATTAATCGTTGAAGTCGAGTGAGCAAAGTGTTTCCTCAGACACTTTGAAAAAACACGTTTCAATCTACGCGCTTTCACGTGTAAAATTCATCAGCAAGGGGAACCCCGCTTTGAAATGAATAAAACAACACGGAAGATCTTACAATTTTGGTGATAATTTTCGATCGATCGCTGAAAACCTGTCGATGGAAATTGTCACCCTTAAGCAATGCGAATAAAAGGTTGCGTACTTAGCTCGAGGCAATGATTGCTGTCTCTTTTGGCGACCGGTTTTTGCCTCACAAACATTTTCAACGACGTAGAAGGAGAAATCGTTATGTAACGATACCGAACTGAATCGTATAATATATAGACACGTAAATACGTATGTACATACACATGTACAACAAACGTTGAAATAAGCGAACCGTGAATTGATCCGATCCTTTTGCATTTGAAGCACGTTTAGGATAACTTTGTGTGTAGCTGAACGATCTTATTCGGACCGCATGCAGCGATTTTGTCCAGCAACGTGAAAATCCAGAGAGGGAGAAAAAGATGTAGTAAGCAGATTCTAAAGTATATTTTTTTTCTCTTTTTTTTTTTTTTTTTTTTTTTTCTTTGCCTCTTTCTTTTCGGAAAATTGAACACGTGACCGGTGGCTCTGAAATTGTCCAATCATCCTTACAACAAAAAGATTATTATTGATCATTTTTTGTTCTTTTCTTTTTTTTTTTTTTATTGATGTGCCACATAAATAATAATTTAGTTACTTCAATTAATTCGCAGTAATATTTTTTCATTGATAGATAAAACTTGTAAGAGGATAAATAAACCTTTTTCGGATATTATTTTAGAATTGTTACAATATTAAAATTATACAAATGATTATTTCTTTATTTAGGCAAAAGTTTAGCAAAAATTCGTAATTTATCAAGATCAAATGATAAATCCATTTCAAATGATTTGAAATAAGAAAAGGACGGTTGTATAAACGATAGGCGATTTCCAAGAATATATTTTTATCTCTTAGTAAAACGGCACAGCTTTAATCTTCTTATAAATGAGAGGTTCCAACAAATGGGGTGTTAGGTCGTTCCTATCTTCGAGAGAAGACGACCGTCTATCTCATTCGTCCGTTTGCGCATATGTTGCTCGTCTTGCATGTCGGATATCACCCCTCTATCGACGCGCCATGAAAGACTTGAAAAATCACGTCAGCTTTATCACGAAACGCTTGACGCGCTTTAAACCCCGTGTACCTCTTAAGAGCTCGTGGGCGTTGAAAATCAACGCGTCTCTTCTTCGTTCGAGAGTTTGGTCTCTTCGAAAGCAGAGATAAATCGACCTAAGACGTTAAGAAAAATTTAACTATTATTTTTGGTCTTCTTTGCGGAGAACCATTCGTGATAGAAAAAAATTAGGCGATTAGTTTTTTCATATATTACATTTGTTTTACGTTGAAAATTTTCCCATAGTCATTATCGCTATAATTTTTATAATACACCATTACGTATATTTTTATTGATATAATCTTTCAAATCTAATTCGAGGCTTGAAATGAAATTACGATGCTATTAATATTTTAATTCTTATCATTACAGTTCAGTAACGATAACAATTTTTACCATTTACTATTTGTTATTATAATTGTACGAGTTAAAAAATAATATTATTGATATGGATTTATTATTAATATTATTATTATATATTAATTATTAATATTTATATCTCTTTAATCGAGAAATGAAAAAGGAAAGAAAAATATTGATAAGTTAGGATAAATATGAAGGGAGAAACCATATGAGAGATAAGAAAAGAAGGAAGGACCTTTTAGTTATTTTCGTTTTGACCATCGTCTGCTACCGAGTTTGTAACAAGCAGCTGCATTCCCCACTCCTCTTCATCCACCATCCACCAAAAGAGGTATAGAAAATATTTAACATATAGGAACGCGACGAGGAGCACCTTCCTAATTTTTGGCTCTACCGTCCGTGTTCAATCTCTCTGGTTTTGGAAGCTAACAATACCGCTCTATTTCCTTGACGCTGCTACAATCGTGCAAAGGTAATCCTGTTAGATGACGCTTCGTTGGTCAGAAGACGTCCTGCTGAGAATTCGAAGGATACCCGTCTCTTCCTTCGAATTTTTCTTACCGATCAAGACGATTCGTAAAGCGGAAGAATAAGAAAATGAAGAAGAAAAAAAAAAGAAAAAAAAAAAAAAAAGAAAAAAAAGTAGGAACACAAGAAAAAGAAAAGAGAAAAAAATCGATTTCCTTAAGAAAACAAAAGGAAATTGTACATTTGTTCGTGAAAAAACAAAAATCGATTATTATCAGACATTAAACTTTTTTAAGAATGAAGTCGATGAATGTACAAAAAAAAAAAAAAAAAGAAATGATAAAAGATGTTCTCGAATCGATATAATTAATAATCGAAAATTTACTGGAGTATACGAGGAAGAAGATACGCAATAATCCATAGAGAAATACATTCGCTAAGATCTTTATCGACGAAAAAGTATCCGATCGTAAGGATTCGTACGTGCGTATGGTCGATGATAAAACCGAGGAAAGATTTCTGGCAGAAGGTATCTGCCAGAGTTGAATAAAAAAAATTTATTCCAAAGTTTCGCAAGATGTTCGGTGTCCCTTCAGAAACTTCGAAAGGTATTCGGCAACCGGTCGACTCCAAGCGAATCGCGATAATTCGCGCATTGTACGAGCGTAAAGAACGAGTTTGGCAGAAGACGTCTCGCGCACCAGGACGAACGGATTTCGGCTCTGGACGGATCCCGCTGCGAGTAATCCTTTCGTAGTAAATTACACTTTAGAGCGTGAGAGGAAGGAAGAAACGGCGAGATCGGGAGAGAAAGAGAGAGAGAGAGAGAGAGAGAGAGAGAGAGAGGGTGGAAGAGAAGAAAAAGAAGGAAGAGGAGGATGTGGAAGAGCTGGACACGAGAAGGACTTTCGCGAAGGATCCACCTAAATCCCTTATACCCCCGTATTATAGAATTTGCTTGTAAACAAGATTTAGGGATTTATCCTGTGGCAAACGAAAATATGATAAGCCTTTCGTTCTTTCCTCTTCTCTAACCATCTCTTTTCGACCACCCCCTCCTCTTTCTCTCTCTCTCTCTCTCTCTCTCTCTCTCACTGTCTCTCTCCTTCTCGTTCTTCTCTGATCCAACGACGATCTCCTCTTTCTCCGCGATCTCCTTCTTCTTATTTCCTCCAACCTCACCGACGGGGTTTACCTTCGTGTTTATGAAACGTAAAACCGTGAAAATGCGCGCAAAGAGGATTTCGAATTTAACCTCGGCTTCGACCAACCACGGCCAAGAAATCGCGAGTATAGTAACCACTCCCTCTTTACTCCTTCTTTCGAGAAAGATGATGGTGTAATATCGTGAAACATAATATTTTTAATCCACTTTTCTTACCTTTTCTTACTTTTTTCTATTTTTTCTTTTTCCTTTTCTTCTTATCGTCTCTTTTTTCTTTTCTCTCTCTCTCTCTCTCTCTTTTTCTTTTTTTTTTTTCTTTTTATATCCTTCATTCCTACTCCATCTTGTTACTCATCCTCTTTTTGTTTTTATCGGTACATCAACACAAGCCAAGCTCGTACCAATTCAGTCTGGAACTCGATATTCGATCGAGCCTCTCGTGTTCCGTCATTCGTGTATTATTTTCTCAAGTAAGCATAGGATTAATCCTATGGAACGGTTATATTTTTAATCCTTAACGTCTTTTACGTTAAACGTGAAGGAAGATATAAGGTAAAAGATGGTAATCGGATATCATTCGATAGATCGATTTATAGTTCTTAAATTACCGATATCTACGTCTTTCGAAGTAATACCTTAATGTAAGTATATACGTACTTACGTATATATCTAATGTAAAATTAATCGTCAATTATATTATAATAATTTTTGTTATGGTTCTTTTATTGCCTTTAAATATTTCAGAAAAATAATATCATTGATCAATTTGAAAGAAAAGAAAATCGGATGAAATATATATATATATATATTTATTTATTTATTTATTTATTTATTTATTTCTCTCTCTATTCTCTCTTTTTATGCATCGTATATAAATTCACGTAACGCACTATTTTCGACTGAAAGTTTTTTAATTAATGGTTACACTGTGACGCCTTACCTGGCATGAGTGAATCGATGAACGAATGGTCGAACCTTTGCCACTTGGACTATTCATCAAAGCGAACGTATGCGATCGAGTCTTTAATTAAACTTATGGCTTCACGCGTCAATAAACGAGAAAGAACGAATTTCCAGATTGTTACGATTATTTAGATAAAAACCAAGAAAAAAAAAAAGAGAAAAAAAAGACAAGGTGTTCTTATCTCTTTCTCTTTTTTCTTTCGTAAAAAAAAAATATATATATATATATATATGTACATAAAGGGGAGAAAGAAATAAAAATAAAATATTTATCGTTCTCTAGGATAGTATGTATTACGAAACGAGTTGGAAGGATCTGGAGCACGAAGATAGAAACGAATGAGAATGAAAAAATATTCAAACCATAGATCGGGCCATAATCGCGATATGGATCTTTAATTTCGTCTCGATCCCGTTTTAATTGAGCCACATGCCGATAACGTTTGTTCGACATCCAAAACCGATCGATCGATCCGTGTTTGCTTTCTTAATGCGTTCCTATTGACGCATCGAAAAGTTCATTGTTCGAGTATAATTCTATCTAGATCCCTTCAAAAGGATTGAAACTTTGGTTGGTAACAAAAGAGTTCTATTATTATCATGATAATACTTATTTACCATCCCTGTTGTTCACCTGATAATCAAATTTCTTTATCAATGTAAAGTGTTGATCGAGGTAGATTAGAAGAGAGTTTTTTTCTTTTTATCGATCATGAATATGCAATTTTTAAGAGAAACTCTTTTCTTCCTTTTTTTTCTTGTTTTTTTTCTTTTTTTTTTTTTTTTTTTAATATTGTCCCGGTATAACTAATTTAGAGGGAGAGAGAAAGTAGTTATAATTTATAGAATATATAAAAGAAGTAAATAATTTGTTCAATGATTCATTTGATAATCATTATTAATGTATGTATGTTATTTCTGTACGATGCAATAATCGTATGAACGTGAATTAAGAATTTTATTATATGGCACAATTTGCGATCGTGTCCGCTCGGCCAGCCGAATGACCTCAGCCATTAAAACGATCGGAACGTTTATAAGCGACGGGGAAGAAACACTCGAGCTGACGTAATCGTTCGTTTGGTCGAGAACGATAAATAAATCAAAAGTGAAACCGTGAGAGAAGACAAGCTCTACCTGTGGCCCCTTTTTTTCTTTAACATTTCCGTATTGGCAATCACTGGTTCAGTTGGTTGGATCTTTCTCACAAAGAACGCCAAGAGTAGCGGCTTCCATTGATTGCCTCCAAAAAAAAAGAAAAAAAAGAAAAAAGAAAACAAGAAAAAAAAAGAAATCCCCGTGTTGCCTTTAGTCTTGGCTATCGCGTTATATGCCGCGAATTCGAAGAGAGTGCCATCTTGATAATTTCGAAATTAATGCTTTTTGATTCGGTCGGCATGGATCATGATTTTGATTATTTTTAAATTCAGAGAAATGAGAGAAGATTTTCGATTCGATTCCAGCGGTACTCATTATAAGACAAATTCTGTCTCTATCTAATATAAATGTTTAAAAAAAAATTTTATAATAGAGACATATCATTTTTATATTGTATTATTGATTTTGCAAAAACTTCTTGGATATTATATTATTTTTATTCATCTGATCATGAAAATAAATCGTGTTGACGTTATCGTCAAATAAAGATTTTCTTTCTTTATTCATAATAATCCAAATGAAATCTTTAAATTTAATTCTTATAGGGAATAATAGAAAACAAGATAGATATCAAATCAGGATATATCTAAAGTCATGAAAAATGAGGAGAAAGAGAACCCCTGAAGTAACTCTAGAACCTTAGTGCAACCTTAGTATTACGTCTCTGGGTGTAGTACTATAATGCAGCTTTATTGACCGTATTAAACAATAATAACCTTCAATCTTATGGTACATGACCGCTCAACAATGGATTTCAATCGTATCGGGTAGAATGCGTGGGTTGTCAGTATTGTTCCGATCGTATCGCGGAGATTTTCTCAATCGGATGAGACGAGATGAAATGGGAGAGGAAGAAATCTGTGATGGTATTAAAAGAATCGAGAAGTTGAAAACCAAACTTTTTATGTTATCTTTCAACATACCATTGCAGCTTGAAATTACATTGCAAAAATAAATGTTTTATAATAATAATAATAATAATAATAATAATAATAATAATAATAATAATAATAATAATAATAAATTCATAGCCGCAAGTTTGAAAGGAACAATTGACAGTTCGGAAGGCCATTTTAGAGTGAACACCGAAAAAGAACAATTCGGAGTCGTATCGAAGGTCCATCGTGGTCCAGATCGATCGTTGTCCTTTTCTTTTTACTTCTTTCTCTTCCTTTCATCTTGTCTTAAGATTTACCTTTAACGTAAAGAAAAGAAACGGTAAAGAAAAGAAAAAAAGAAAGAGAGAGAGAGAGAGAGAGAGAGAGAGGGGAAGAGAAGATGCTGCGACGGACGAATCGCGCGTGAGATTTTTAACGAGCCAACTATCGCGAACAAAGCAACCGAGTTGGAAATGTATGGATGAATTTCGGAAGGACGAGATCGTCGATACGAGAGGACAATAGTTTCTCTTTTCCATGATATCTACGATCCAGCATCCGACGTTCCTTTTGCAATGGAGCACCGAACTACTAAGAGACTGTAATAACCGAAAAATCGAAAAAAATCTTTTTGGTTTGTACGAACCTCCATCCTATTGAAAATATTCTAAAAGCTTTGTATGTGGAAACAACGGGGATAATGCATTTATTTTCAAGAAAATCCTCTTCTTTTAGCCCCGGATATTTTTCCTCCTCTTTCTTTCCTATTATTTCTTGGTGGTCATGTTGTTAAAGTTTGACATTTGTTTCGAAACTTTCGGCGTACCAAAGTGCGTGTGTGGAGGACCACATATAAGAAAATCCGATAATATTTTGGAATCGTGTTTCTTCGCTAATGCGAGACCTTCTTTTCAGTTTGTTTCTTTTTATTTCACTCGAGTAGACTGTACAGTGTATGCTTTAGTTTTATATCTCGAAGGAGAAACTCGAAAGTATTTCTTCCATTTTCTTTTCTTTTCCCTTTTTTTTTCTTTTTTTTTTTATTCCATTACATTGGATTAGTTATTACCATTATTACTATTATTATTATTATTATTATTAATAGTAGTAGTAATAGTAGTAGTAGTAGTAGTAGTAGTAGTAGTAGTAGTAGTAGTAGTAGTAGTAGTAGTAGTAGTAATATAAATATTTATTTATTTTGAAAAAGAAAAAATTTGTCGCTTATGTAGAAAAGTTTGATCGAATTTATCGAAGAATGGGAATACTTATTATTGCTGGAAGTTGTTGGTTGAGCAAGGAGGTAGGGTGGATGAGAGGGAGGAGGTGATGGAGAAGAAGGAGAAGACATTGTTTGCGCTCGACGAAGAAACAGGTTTTAGCATTGGAAGAAGCGCAACGCGTGACGCGCGTGCCAGTCGCGTGTGTCACGCGTCCCTTAGCCGGTCAGGGGTAAATGGCGCGTTGCAGAGGAACGTTTAAGAGGCCGACTTCAGGTAGAAATTCAAGCCGAGGAGAAAGGTACTTCGAGGAGAAAGGTACTTTCTTCGACGGACGTCATTGCTTGTCACGCTTTTTCAATTGGTTTTGCATTCTTGAAAAAATATCATTTGTTTAGAATCCGATATATAGTTATATACATATACATATACATATACATATATATACTCTTTTTAATAATTAATAATTGAAATAAGTGATAATTTAATTATTAATTCGTTTGACTGAAAAAAAATTAAAGCCAGATACAATTTATATCATTTTTATTGTCTTTTAGTATCAAAAAAAGAAAAAATATAATAATTTACATAATTTCATTTATTCTATTGGATTATTTTTTACTTAAGGATTATCAAAAAAAAAAAAAAGAAAAAAGAACAAGATAGTTTATTTTTGATATCGCATGTTGTTATGTGACAATATAATCATATGTTGTTATGTGACAATAAAGGTGAGAAGATCTTGTTAGAGAACAAGTATCTACCTACATGAACTACTAGAAATGAAATAGATAGAGAAGGAGGAGACCGACGATAGATTCGGTCGGCCTCGCTCTTATCTCGATTCTTTCCTTCTGCATGTACATTCGACAAGCAATTCTCGAAGAAGATTTCGCGAAGCGTGTAGGGTTTTGAAAAAGAGAGACGAGTCGTATTCGAATGCAGGATATTCGATTCGAGGAAGCGATGCATCGAGGATGCTCCTTATTATTCCAGGCGGGTTAGTCGCGAGAGAAGGAGGAGGAGGAGTGATAGGCTCGTAGTTAGGTCCGTGTCGGTCCGCGTGTACCGTGGGAAGCAACGTAAGCCTTAGAAAATGCTAATTTTATGCGATTCCTTAGAGAGTTTCTCTCTTCGAGTCGCTCCTACGCTGTGATCGTTTTCTGAACATGCCTTCTTCATTCTTACTATTTCCTTACTTTATATACGTACGTACGAGTATCCCTGCATGTATACGGAATTTTCTTTCTTCCTTTTTCTTTTTTTTTCTTTTCTTTTTATTTTCTCCTTTTTTCTTTCTTTCTTTTTTTTTTTTTTTTTTTTTACATGCATACAAACGCACGTACGTGTTCACAAAAAATAAATGTATATAGACATACATACGTATAAATATATACGAATGTTTATACGTGTTAAAATATGCTTGTGTAAATGCATTCATACATGCATTCCTATAGACGAAAAGGAAAAATGTTCTTGTTGGTTGCGCAATAAAGCCGGGCAATAATTATGAGAACATTCCGATAGCGATTGTGGTTAGGGCAAATTGCAAAGCAAGCCATGGAAAAGTGGTACGTCGTTCGAGGTGCGTGACAAGACGCCGTGTCCTCTCTAACAGAGGAAAAGGAAAGAGAGAGAGAGAGAGAGAGAGAGAGAGAGAGAAAGAGATGTGCCTTCATTTTTCTCAGTGAGAAGGAAAGCCAACAAGCAAGCAAGCAAGCAAGCAAGTACGCGGCAAACACGCTCGTTCTCTGCCTTGTAAAGGAGGTAACACTGATGGAAGCTCCTGCGAGTTCTCGACGATACACGATCTTAAGAGGCTATTAACGTCCTTCCTTCTTTCTTCGATGTCTTCTCGTACATTTCGATTCGATCCATGACTCTTTTACTTTCTATTCCTTTTTCATGAACTTATATATACCGATCAATTTTTAATTTCCCTCGTTACAATTATCAAGAGATTTGAGAACGATAACGTTTAAATATATTTTTTTCAAATTGTATAAAAATATACGTAATATACATAGGCAGATGTATTCGGTTAAAAGATTCATTGGAATCATCGATAATAATAATAATATAATTTTTCGATCGTAAGAATATCAATAATGTTATAAAATAATTCGATAAAGAATATTGAAAAAGAGAAAGAAATAACCATTTACTCATCCCCAAAGATCTTTTCTTGATCTTCGAATACGAATGAATTCATAGTGGATAAATAAATTGCGGATCGTTCGAGCTTCTACGAAACATCCATCTACTTATGAATATTCATAAGTTCGAAAAAGGAACGTTAAGAGGGAGAGGAGGAGAGAGAAAGAGACAGAGAGAGATGAAAGAGGATGCTAGATCTATAAAGCTTCTTTCTTGCCACGTTGTTCGATCCGCGCGCGCCCGCTCGCGCTTACTCGGGGACAGTTTTATTTTTCTATAATAATAGTGTCCTGCAGTCATTTGCCACGCGAAAGGAGAAAAAGACAGAGACAGAAAGATGTATACACGCACACGCATACAAAATAAAAAGATAAAGAGAACGACGGACTCTTAAACATTTTATCAGATCATTTATATCTCATGAAGAGCCATAAAGACACGCATGGTCCACAGGGAGGGGGTGCATTTGCATGGGAAGTGGCTGAGAACACATAGGAATTAATTAGACCGCCATAAATAGCAATCCCCATGCTTGTTTATGACCACGCCTCGGCGCATTCGCTTTTGCACATTCGAACATTTCTTTCCCTCCTCCTCTTTCCATCTTTCTTTTTTTTCTTTCTTTCTTTCTTTATTTATTTTTCGCACGCTCTCTCTCTCTCTCTCTCTCTCTCTATCTCTCTATCTATCTATCTATCTTTCTTTTTCCTCTCTCTAATTAATTTTTTTTTTTTTTAGTATTTTTATTTTTTTATTTGATACACCATTTAAAGGGGAAAGTAGAAATATCATATTTCGAGGGAAACAAGCTAACGACCCTTATAGTTTTATAAAATACGAGCTCGAAAAAACGAGACGATGTTTTGCGAGGCCGATTAGAAATTAGTTCGTTGAATATACAAAATGAAAAAGTCATCGAAATTTTTAGATATTTATTATATATATATATATATATATTTTTTTTTTGGTATGTTTCGGTGATATCCAAAAAGATTTTTTTTCCTTTTTTTCCTTCTTTTTTTCTTTTTTTCCTTCTTTTTTCTTTTCTTTCCTTCTTTTTTCTTTTTTCTTTTTTTTTCTTTTTTTTTTTTAATGGAAGTTTAACTATAAACTCTTTTTTTGGATTACAAATTATCGAAACATGTGCTTGAAAATACATAAAATGGTACATTAAAATAATACAATTCAATTTACCTTAAATCGATGTTAATTGATTCATTAATTGGCTCGTTTCATTTTCCATAAAAGTCAAAGCAAAAAACCTGAATTATCTTGGAACAATTCGAAGATTTAATCGGGCATGCTCGCCAATACGTGATTTCGTGCTGGTGCATTTGCAGCTGCCGATGCATTCTTCATCAACGTTCTTTTGAACATCAATACCATCTCTTGTCTTCGCTAATGTCGTTAATTACAGGCTACCATTTTTGAACTCTTTCAATTCCTTTTATCGAAACTTTGAATCGCACGTTTGCGCAGACCCAAATCAACGATGACAGCAGTGACGCCTACGATTTTCATTTTCAATGATTTCGTTCAACTGTATGTACAATCTATGCAAGTATGAATCTACGTGTTCTCTAAGGTGTGGCCAGAAGAACTTGGTCGACTTTATGAGAAAGAAAAAAAAAAAAAAAGTCGATCTGCTCGAAGATATGCAAACGTTCGGTGTTTCAAAGTCATCGTGACGCAGGTTATTTAAACGAGGGAAAGAGAAAGACAGAAAAAGAAAGAAAGAGAGAGAGAGAGAGAAAGAGAGAGAAAGAAAGAAAGAGAGAAAAAGAGCATCTTTTCTCGTCTGCTTTCCTCGTTAATTATAGGTCGTTCCGCCGTTCGAACGCTTACCTAATTATCGAAACGTCAGATCTTAACGAAGAGTCAGATCAAAGTCGATGGAATTTCTTCGGTACTACGAACGGATTTTTATCTCTCTTTCTATCCGAACGGCCGACTATCATTTTCGTTTTCAAATCTGACAAGAGCTATTCCGTATTTTCGAACAAGTTTTGTATATTTTATAAAATAAAGGGTTAGTCGTGTATAACTCGTTATAAGTTGATGTTTCGGTAAATTAGTTCAAGTGAATTGAAATAAATTATTCGTTTAAAATATATTTTCATATAAATAAAATATTTTAAAAATGATAAGGGGAAAAAGAAAAAAGAGAGATATTTACGAAGAAAGCTGATGAAATTATTTTTTTTTTTTCGCATGTATTAAAAGAGGCCTTTCATAAAAATTCTCGACATCGATTCGAGAAAGATTACACTCAATAAACGTAGCCAAGAGAGAGAGAGAGAAAAAAAAAAAAAGAAAAAAAAACTAGAAAAAAACAGAAAAAAGGAAGACGTGAAATGAAAATAAAAAATATATTCGAAAGTTCAGCAGGAGGAACGAAGCTGAAGTTTACGAAGCAGGCGGCCCTTCGAAGGGCCCGTAGGCTTTCGAGAGCTATCGCGTTACTAAACAAACGGGCTGGCCATTCTTATTCTATTTTTTAGACTCACTCTCAAGGAGTATATAGGTGCCACAGAACGTGTCATTATTGAGCCACGTAAAAGAAAGGAGAAGGAGATCGTGGTGAGAGAATGTATGATAGAGTGAGAGAGAAAGACAAGATCGATAAGAAAAGGTGTTGAGAGGGTAGATCGACGATATGAAAGCTCGTCTCGAGCGTGAGATGATCGCAAGAGGTGTTAAGAGACCGGCTCTTACGGATAGACGCGTTTCCTTCCATCTCTCTCTCTCTCTCTCTCTCTCTCTCTCTTTCTCTCTCTCTCTATCTTTCAAGTCTCACCAAACGAGAAAGAGAGAAGGATGAATATAATGGTGAAACGGTAGGCGTTTGCAACGTGCGATTTCCTTTATATCTCAACTCACAAATCATTCATAAAGTCGACAATCTACAACGTTTCAGATGATCGCAGAGACAGGTGTATAGCGAAATTCTAAATTGTCCGTTCTCGAATGACTTGAACGATTGATCTCAAATCTGTGACGATAATAATTGGGATAATCCAATTGAATCGAATAAAATCCATGCACGTTTATCGAGGTACATAATAATGTTAAATCTTCGTAATTCTATCTCTTTTGTTTAAAAAAAAAAAAAAAAAAAAAAAAAAAAAGAAGAAGAAAAAAAAAGAATTATATATAATATAATGTAAATGTTTATAACTAAAAATATAACTTGTACTTAGGAAACCTTTGGATGTGGTATCATCGGATAATAAACTGTCCGATGATAACATGTAATACGATGGACGTATGAATGTGTTAGTTTAAAATTACATTGAGTTATGGAGGATTAAGGTGTTCCTTTACGACCCTATCCTTTATTATTAGCGATTGATCGAATTGGATAAGGAAGAGGAAAAAGATTAAAAAATAAAGAAAATATAAAGAAATAAAGGAATAAAAGTTACATTACATTTAGCTTCACATTTGTATGCAGAAAACGTGTACGATCAAATATATAAATATAGGTGTAGGAACAGTCATCAATCGTATTCGAAAGGGACGTCAAAAAAAAAAAAGAGAAAAAAAGAAAAAGAAAAAAAAAAAAAGAAAAAAAAAGAATAAAAAAAGGAAACGAGAAGCGAATCGAAACGTCCGAAGGTTATTAAAATTCTCATCGCGTACGCTCTCGGATTCATTCCAAAGAGTGAACCGAGTTTGGCTGGGAGCAAAGAGGAGACCAACCATGGAGGACGCGAGTGGTAAATGGCGACCTTTTTGCACAGGACAGCCGGTGTAGAATTAACCGGTGCTTCCTCCCCTTTTTCTAAAACCAACACGTAATTATCTCACCCGTCCGTTATTAGGTAATTTTCTTTTAGAAAGGGAAGAAAGGGAAGGTGGGCCCTTTTCCGCCGACAGGTAGGGCCCCACGGCGATACCCGATATTTACATGGCAGGTGATATCAATTATCGTTCGAGAGGCGCCTTACCTTCTCTCCTCCATCTTTGATATTTTATTATTCCTTTTCTCTTCTTCTATAGTCTTCTATCGAAATAGATCGCTCGACATCCATGAAATTTTATTCTGGCCTGATCGCTGCAATTTCGATTGAAACACAACCTAAGATTTAGGAAAAATTTTGTTTCTATGGGCGTGGGGAGTGGGAAGTGGGAAGGGAGGGGAAAACGTTTCTATTGGGGGGAGGGGGGTGGGGGGAAACAAAAAATGTACGTCAATTATATCTCAAATGGTTATAGATAAATCTTATTTAAATATTTATTCGAACAAATATAATATTGTCATGAAATTTAAGATTATAATATATTTTCTTAAATTATCGATATAATTTTTATATCGAAAGGATGTAAAAAAAAAGAAAAATTTATAATTGATATGGGAAATAGAGAAAGTTTGATCGGTATATGAAAGGTGATAGAGCATAACGAAAGAACACGATTATACTATATATATCCTATTGGATAAATTGCAAAGAAGCGAGACGAATTCCGATCCGGTCCTCCTCCACAAAGAATCGGCCGTGACCGTCGAATAGGGAGAGAGAGAGAGAGAGAGAGAGAGAGAGAGAGAGAGAGAGAGAGAGAAAGAGGGAGGGAGGGAGGGATGGGGGCCTTTTGCCTCTTTGGCAAACGTCGACGCGATAACTACCGTGAGGATTTCTCCTCCCTTTACCTCCACCCCCCAGAGGCAAAAACAAATAATAATTTCGACGAAAGGACGAACGAACGTAGGATGAAGGGAAAGGGAAGAGGAAGTTTAAAGAAAAAAAAAAAAAAAAGAAAAGAAGAAAAAAGGAAAAAGTAGGGGGGAGGACGGGAGGAGAGAAAAAATGGCAAATCGTCGGAACGTCCTGTGGGACGTCGTTCGAACCAATCTCGGCTTATTTCGAGACGACTATCGCAATTTTCGAAAATGCTTGGAGTCGGCCAGGGAACCGAAAAGGGCAAGGATTACAGGGCGCGCTACTCTCCGTCGTATTACGGTGTTGGTTTTCGAGCCTTTTGTGTTAAAAAGACACATGTAATCATCCCCTCCCCTTTCGTTTCTCTCTTCCACGTCTCCTATTTCTCTCTTTCTCTTTTAGTCGATAAAAAATAGAAGATAGAAAGAAATGGAGAAGCGGATCAATGAGCTGCAGTCGAGGGTTGGCCACCGTCTGCCCCTTTTTCGCTCGTTCCAAGGAAGCCCAAGGGCAACCGAACGAGAATCGCAAGCAAGATTGTAGAAGTTTCTTCTAGGTATCCTTTCCTCTCTCTCTCTCTCTCTCTCTCTCTCTCTATTACCATCTTTCCGTTGGTGCCTCTGTGTGTTTCGTGAGTTTGCATAGAAATTGACGAAAGTTCGGCGAAGGATCGTTCGATCCTTCGATCGATCGGTCGATCGTCAAATGGGGTTGATCGAAGGTAGCAAAATCATAGCTTGTATTTTCGAACTCTTGATTTTTCTTTTTTTTTCAACGGCTACTTTATCCTTCGCATGAGATAGATTATTTGGGAAGATTCTTTTCAGACGGTATCGAGATTTTTATCACGAAAGGATAGGAAAAAGGAAAAAAAAGGAGATATAATTTTATGGTATCAACTAGTATGATAACTTATGAAAATGTTAGTAAAATGGATTGAAAATAAATCATAAATTACGAGGAACAACGTCATTAAACTTTGGCAGGTGCTTCTTCTTCTTCTTCTTCTTCTTCTTCCTCCTCCAAATGGATAAAGAAAGAAAGAGAAAGAAAATGTTCACTGGACGACTCTCTAAACGTGCTCTTTGACTTGAACATTTTGTACAATTTATCTTCGAGCGATGGCGTGCGTCAGAGTGAAGGTGTTAACTCGAAGCGCCGACAAAAGGAACGTTTTATACGAATATCCTCTTGTTGCGTGCATCTAAAGTAAAAGAGAGAGGGAGAGAGAGAGAGAGAGAGAGAGAGAGAAAGAGAAAGTTAGAGAAAAACAACGAGAGAGAGAGAGAGAGAGAGAGAGAGAGAAAGGGAGATCAAGAATGAAAATTGCCAAAGCTTTTTTCTTACCAGTCCAAGTATGTTTTTGAGGGATACGATTTGTTTTTGCCAGACCAATCGATTAGGCTCGGAAACATTCTCGGAGATATAAATTCCAATCTTTCGTGTGTCGGAAGATGAGAAAGAAATAAAAGAGGATAGTATGAAAGAAAGAAAGAGACAAAATGATAGCAGTCCTGTTCGCAGCACAAATTCATTTCTGGCCAAACTGGCAGCTGTGAGGTTCGCTCGTGCGATCGCGTAGCCTCTTTGGTAGCTTTTCGAGGCTTACGACTGGCACGATTATGTCGTGTGACGAAATCCTTTCGGTAGGTGGGATGAGAGAAAGAGAAAAAGAAAAAGGAAAAGAAAAAAAGAAAGAGAAGAAAAAAAGATACGAAGGAAAGAAAGAAAAAGAAAAGGAAAAGGATCGACGGCCATCGTTGGTTCGCTCTCGTTTCATTTAGCATTTTCTCGCCTGCTTAAATAACATCGAAGAATAAGATGAAAAGGACAGAGAGAAAAAGAGTATGGGACAAAATAAGAAAGAAAAATATAGACTGGAGCACCTGCTGAACGGAAGGAGAGACAACGACGACGAAGATTCGGAGTGCTGCTGCGGCCATTAAGCCGAATCGTGGGTTAATCGCCGTTGCTGATGGAGCCACTTCTTGAAATCACGCATCGACGTGAAACGAAAGGTCCTTCTCTTCTTCTTCTTCTTCTTCTTCTTCTTCTTCTTCTTCTTCTTCTTCTTCTTCATCTTCTTATTTTTCTTCTTCTCACATCGGCTAAAATATTCTCGAATATCGAGACACACACCACAGTCGAGAGATCGTTTCAATCCGGATTCATCTTCGGTATATTTAATAATGAGAAGAGCGGAAGTTCTTTTCCCATTTTTATTTTCATTTTGATTTCGACGAATATTAGAAATTTCAAATGTCAACTTTATATTTGTATTTTATCAGATCTATTTGTATTATATTTCTAATTGCGTAAATGTATTTTATTCGTCTATTGAGAAAAAAAAAAAACAAGTAGATAATTAGTATGAAGAACAAGGACAATAATAATGATTCATTGGTTATATTTATTTCCATTAATTTTTTTTTTTGCTTTTTTTTTTTTTTTTTTTGTTCTTATTCATTGAGAACAAGAGAAAGTTGTTGTGATGGATAATTCGATCAACACAAGTAATATTTTCCAGTCATCATGAAAGGAACGGATAAGCACATTAAATTTAGCCGATCGGAGATCGAAACATAGAATTTAAAAAATGATCTTGCGTATCACGCAAGCAGAAGATTGCTCAAGCTTATTTGAGGCTGCCACTTTGTTGATAAAGATCTTACGTACTTTGGAAAAATCGCTCGACGTCCTGACGAAGACGGAACAGTGATCGATGGAAGGTATGGCGCTAAAGTAACGCCCACTTCGTTCGGTTAATTAAGGGTTAAGAGAACGATACAAAGTTACTCGTGTGAGCCTAAATAATTGTATATCGTATGAAATATTGTTACGTCTTTCATTATCGAAAAATAACAGTGTTCTGCATCGAAATATTTTTACGTTTATCTAAGAAAGGAGGAAAAATAAAATCAGGAGTAATTTTAAATAATTTTATAATCGTTCATAGATATTCGAATAAATTCTAAATTGAATAATTTCGAAGGGGGATAAAATATTTATACGTCAAGTTATTAAAAGAGATAAGAAATTTTGGTGAAATCGTTCGTCGAACCTTCGACAGACAGGGTCATCATGACATCACAGTGATAAATTAAAAAAGAAAAAAAAATAAGTAAGAAAAAAATGAAGAAGCTTATGAAAAATTTTAAATAACTTTATAGTACATACCAAATCGAAATCGTACGACATAGAAGTAGATAAATTTGTATACGTCGAGCTGTAAAAATAAGTAACAGATTTTCATAAAAATCCTTTTTCAAACCTTCGACACATAGGGTGGCACGATATCACAGCGATAAATCATGCAAGAGAAAAAAATGGGGTAGCATCGATCCTCCACGCCCTCTTCCAACGCATAGATCATCGTCGATGGCTCGGAGCGATCCTCGAGGTGACGCGAAAT
>NC_140823.1:3737500-3750000 GCF_050613455.1 Vespa mandarinia
TTTTATTCGATTTAAAAAAAAAAAAGTTTTATTATTTTAATACGAATAATATCCATAGAGATCGTTGGAACTATCGTATCGTCGAATGAAATAATTGATTATATTTGAATAGAAATCGAGTAGTCGCTAAATTATCTCGAAACTGGTGTCGGAAACTTCGTGGTACATCGAGAATCGCTCCATTTAGTTGCAACGATTCGAAGAGACCGCTAAGAACGTCTTATTTAGATAGCCAATATTTGACTTTTGACAGATTCGAGCGGGAACCGTGGTACTCCGACAGAGACTGCCGCCGTATGTTTGCAGTCGGCCTTCGGTTTCGCCTGCCGGCAGGTTGATTTAGGATTTAAGGATTTTTGCGTTTGTTGTTCAAAGATCACGTGAATAAATATACTCGAGATGATTCCACTATTTAGACTTTCTAGAGGGTGGTCCGTACTAAGGAACATTTCAAAGATCATAACTTTGTTGAAGCTCTTATTGTTATTATAGCTGTGTGTATAATTAAATAACAATAACAATAATAATAATAATAATAATAATAATAATAATAATAATAATAACATTTCATTCAATTTTACGTTCATACAAATGAAATTTTGGAACTTGCACATTGCATAAAAGTACTACTTTATATTTAATATTTAACAAAAGAAACAAGTTTAGCGAGAGACAAAATAATATGGGACGAATGAGGAGAGTTCAGGATGAAGGACTTCGAAAAGAGATAAAAATCTTCATCGAGGAGGAAACCGGTGGTAGGTCTTGATGTTTGGATAGTCTTTAACTGACCATTACACCTGAATGGAAGATCCTAAAATGATGGAAAGGGCATTCGCTCCGTCCGGCTCTACTTCCTGTGAAACTCGAATAGTAAGATCTACGTAGGGTCGAAACGAAATATAACAGTTCCTTCTTACCATTTCTCTTCATAATTTTTCCATCTTAGTGAATGAAAAAAAAAAAAAAAAAAAAAGAAGAAAAAGATTTCCACGTATAGTCTCCAACGTAAATTCCTTTTGATTCCTATTCATGAATGAATTCAAAATGAATGAATTTGAAAGTACGTGTAAAAACTAAAAAAATATCTTTCGTCAATGTTACTATTTCGAAATATTTTAAAACCACATGATCTAGAATTATTCATTGTAGAAAAAAAGATCAAACAATGTAATCTTCTATCTCACTCTTCGTCCCTTATGATTCTTGAATGTTACAAAGAATTTATTCGACCGTATATTTTACAAGAAGAATATTTGCAACGTCAGGGAACTTGCAAATTGTAGAAAAGTTTCGTTGTCACTGTAAGGATCGTTTCCATGAAATCTTCAATCGATCATTCGAAAGGATCAGTGTCGTGGAGCAGTGTTGCTCCGTTTTCGTCGCTTGGAAAAGCGAGGCTGAAAATACGGTGACATAACGCAGCCTGTAAACGTTGAAAAGGCATTCATGAATAAGGGGTATAGGAGAGAGAAAGAGAGAGAGAGAGAGAGAGATGATGGAGCGGGGGAAAAATGAGGGCGGTTGAAGGCACACCACCTTCTTTCATCTTCGTCCTACTCCTACGAATTCATCCTTTTTTTCCCTCTCCTTAGCAACGAAGGAACGAGGACGACCTGCTGCCATTGCCTTTACCCTCGACAATGCGTACTCATTGTAAAGATCCTGTTTGTCGAGAAGGCTGCCGCTGCCGATGCTGATGCCGATGCCAATGCTGCTTACCGAGGACGTTTTCCTATAAGAAGAAGGAAAAATTCTACGAGCTGAACCTATTTTCATGAGTAGTGGTAGGGATGAGGGTCGTGTGGCCGCACGCGTGTTTATTTAGGATCATCCCTCGGTGGGCCATCGGCTAATTCTACCGAACGCGTGCAAATCCTACGAAAAAAGGACTGATACGGATTAAAGTTCTTCCGGTACGGTGGTTACGCTGCTCAAAATCGATTGAAAATTGCAATCCTGCGAATATTCTATACCAATGTCGAATCGTAGAATTTTTTAAATACTACTGAAATAACATACAATCGTATAGTACAATAATGTAAGATTAATTGTAATTGAAATAATCGAAGAAAAATTTTATCTATCTTCGTACATTTGGAAACAACTTAACCATGGTATAGCGTTACTTTGGATTTTCTTTGCAACGAGCTGTTAGATTGAGCCTAATCGACTTCCGTTCGATAAATCAGCGGCGTCGGTAACAAGAGGAACCTAACTCCGCCCTTTTTCAGTTCCTGTTTGACGTCCGATCACATTTGCTTGGTGTCCAGTTTCGGACATCCCACTTGTGGTCCAGAAGTTCGCCAGTAACGCTGGTCGAGTCGAATTTTTCACTGGAATGTTCCTTTTTTTTCTCTTCTGTTTCTTATTTCTCTTTCTTAACTGACGTTGTCCAGATCATTCGAGATGTGGTGGTTCATTAGAAATGTTCGAAGGACACTTGTGGCTTCGCACACCTGCCTTTCTTTCTCTCTTCCTTTTCTTCTTTGTCATAAGTTTCTTTTTCCAATCGAAATGAATATATTCGTTTTAAAAATCATCTGCATGGGAACAGGGCGCATATAATATTTGTATAACGAATCTCAAACGAGATACACGATAAGCGAATCTTTCGCCGATCATTTCCGTTCGATTAAAATCACGTTCGCGGCTCGTAACAATCGCTAACACGATTCCGAACAATTTCATTGGTGAACACCTACGTACGTTTGTCGTAAAATCGTATCCGTTCGAACCCTTTTTTACAGTGAATCGTTTGCAATAAAATGAAATCGCAATCCAACGAGAACGAGAGAAGGAGAGAGACGGCGAAAGAAAGGTGGACGCACAAAGCCAATGAAATTGCAATATTCTTATCTTTTCTCTCTCTCTCTCTCTCTTCTCTCTCTCTCACTCCTTCTCTCTTTCTTTGTATTTTCGCTTATCGAAGCGAGCCACGTGCAACGAGGAACGATCTTTTCGTTTGGGACATTTAAAAGATGTCGACTCAAGAGTTCCGGTTTTTTTAAGGCGTTGTTAGAACCTTTGTCAAAAAACAAAAAAAATAATAATAATATTTCTTTAATTAAATCGTTAAAAAAATTTTGTGAACTCTCCAAGTACTGACTACACGATCGAACATCAAAATTTTATGTATTTCATCTTTCCTTTTCTCATTGAAAGATATCTGGTTTCTTTTATTGCAAGTTATATCTCACGCAAAGAAAATATATATATATATATATATATATATATATATATATATATTTTCTTCGGCCCGTTGTATGCAGATTAAATCGTGAAACTCATTGTCATTCGTACTCAATACGAGAAATATCGAATTCGATCTCGTTGTCTCGTAGAAATCGAAACGTATAATAGATATTTTACAATGAACGAGTCATAATAACGCTCGTTCACACTCACTTATCGTTGGACATAAGTTTCACCATAGTGGTTGCAATGATATCACGTACTTAAGTTGTTATTGTAGTATCAGTAGTAGTAGTGTAGTAGTAGTAGTAGGTGATGGTAATGGTGATGGTGGTGGTGGTGGTGGTCTTTTCGTTTTCTTCAAGGCACATATGTTTTCATACATATAGTCGCAAAAGTGTCGAGTGTCCTTTCGAGAAAATAACGCGTCCGTTTAACTTCTTACGGCCTAAGGTATCCCGTAACTGAGTTTGAAGGAGAGGGAAGTGGGTGTTACGGGGTGTGCCTGAATCTTATACGTGATCCTTCGAATAACCGTAATAAAAGCCCACCAAGAATATCCGTTCGCGTTTCTGTGGAAGAAGCGTGTCTGCTAGGGTTGAAAAAAATTTCTCTGCCACGAGCGAAAGAGAAAGAGAGAAACTTGTGATACGCGTGGGTGTATGCTCAAGAGAATCCTCATTCTTTTTACGAAGGTGAATGGTCCTTACGTATATCCCGGAACGAAATAAATTCGAAGGAACGAATCTCTAACGAGGAACTCTTCTTATAATTTAACTATCTTATTACACCGTTCTATACCATTTCGGAGATCGTCTTGTTCGAGAGATTTATCTTATAACTTCAGGTATATAGAGTTACTTAATGATAGATTATATATTATAATAATTCATGTTAAATTATGAAGAAAAATATTTTATAGTCGAGGCGTGTAATACCGCATTAAAATTTAGTTTGTATATATATATATATATATATATATATATATATATATACGTATTCGTATTTATTAAGTCACGAGAGATTTCAAGAGATATTGAATATTTAGGTATATTTAAAAAAAGATAAAAAGAGTTGGCTCCATTTCAGTATTATTCCGATGTACATTTCATTGAGAACGAAAAAGAAGAAAGAAATGAGAATGAAATGCAGAAAGAGAGAAATAAAAAGAGAGATAGATAGATAAATAGAGAGAAAGAGAAAGAAAGAAAGAGAAAGAGAGAGAGAGAGAGAGAGAGAGAAGAAATGCAAGAAGCGTGGTTCTTCTTTCTAAGGTTTTACGTGGCTAAGCCGCTAAGGGTAGTTAGACACCATTTTTCGAGAATGCATCGAGGGTCCGGAAGTGGGCGGAACTGCAGGCTGTGCGCTTTGGCATTGTATACAAGAACTAGGTTTTTTCTTCCTTCTCTCTTTTCTCTATCTCTTTCTCTTCCTATATGTATTATGTAGCGCCAGGGCCATGGTTACCAAAAAGGACATTCGATATCTGTAATACCGTAATAACAAGCACCACGTCATGCAGGACGTTTGGAGAAAAGCAAGAAGACGACGGCTCCTTTTGGTAAGAAAGATAAAAAGAGAGAAGAGAGGAGACTAGTAGGAAAAATAAATTCGGCCAAGTGTAGTAGAGTTTCTAAAGTTTAAACGTAAGTCCACGGTAAGCAGGAAATCGATTGGATTCTATAAGTTTAACAATTCTTTCTTTCTTTCGAGGACACTCGAAACACTTGTAAAAACGTTGACCAGTTAGCCAACGTAAAATATCTATAAGACTTTTTTCCATCGGTACGTTTACATTAGATCGGTATTATCTACTCGTCGATCGATCGTTTCGTTCATCCTCCAATTCTTATCTTACTTTAAAAATTTAATCGTATTATTATTGTTCGTTTATCGATCAACTCTTGGACGTACTCGACTAAATGTGTTGAAGTTTTTTCCTTTTGAAGTGTTCTGTGCCGTCGGCTAAAAAATTGCAAACGTCTTCGATGTTATATTAACTCGCCACAAAAAGCCAATTTGGAGTACAATGGAGGGCCGCGTACGCACGCGGCCGAATCATCTACTCTGTTCGATGTATAACAGAGAAAGAGAGAGAAAGAGAAAGAGCGAGAGAAAGAAAGAGCGAGAGAGAGAGTGAGAGAGAGAGAGAGAGAGATGAAGAAAGAATAAAAGAGAGAGAAAGAGAGAGAGAGAGAGAGAGAGAGATTTCGTCCGGAACGACGCGCGATCGGACTTGATTAAAAACGAGATTGCGGGAGCATGATTTCAAGGTGGAAGATTAGGCTCGGGCTTTTATTTGATTTGCAATTCCATTTTATCGTCGGTGTTGTTTTAAGAGGCTACCCTTTCAATGTGTACGTCAGTATATATCCAAAAGTCGATTTCACATAAGAGATCGATGATCTCTTTGCGGTTTCTTTCGGGCTACGCAGAAACCACGTGAATGTAATTCGAATGAAATTTTACTATTACCATCGTCCAATTGAACAATTCTGTGGGATGATTTAAACGGGTAATCGTTTGAAATTCGATTTAGACTTTTTCTTTTTTTTTCTTTTTTTTTTTTTTCTTTTTTTTTTTTGCTTTTTTTTCTTGTATTCTTTCAAGAAAATTCAGAGATTTATTTATTCTTCCTTTTCATTCTTATTCGGATTAAACGCGAGTAAATTGCTTTGTTTTTTTTTTTTTTTGATTTTAATGTTCTTGATCCTTTTTTGTTTGTTTGTTTGTTTGTTTCTTTCTTTCTTTTTTTTTTTCCTTTCTTTAGAATTGTATATTTTTTATAATACGTATGAATTAAAAAATAGAATAAATGTCGACTTTGTATGGGTGTTAAAAAAAATTTCGAAAATATTTTGTTATGTCGTCTGTACATATTGTGACAGGAAGCATTGTCATTTCCAGTTAACATTCGTAGACTTTTAATGCTCTTGAACGAGCAAGAGCCAGATATAATCTCCTACCCTTTCTCTCTCTCTCTCTCTCTCTCTCTCTCTCTCTCATTCTTTCTCTCTCACTCTTTCTGTCTGTCTACAACTCATTCCGAACCCGTTTTTTTTCCAAAAGAAATTTGTGAATGGTTTCCCGCTGCGTCTCTTATTGCATACTCCTCGAACCGAATTAGAGCGAACGTTTTGAGAAAGGATTTGCTCTAATTCGCACACAGAATTCTTACGAGGTGAACCCTGAATATTGTTACTTGCGACGACCAGACATCACAATACTCCTCGACCATTTGGAAATACGTTTATCGTTTTGACAATAGAAATGAATGAATTATCTTCAACTGGTTCGTCTTTAACGAATTCTTTCTCATTTCAATTAGAAATTTTTTCGTTTGATATTAAATATATAAATCGAGATCAATTTCAAAATTTCAAAATCAGTCTTATTACATATGATCTCTAAAATTAAACCTCTCAAACTTTAAATATATATTTATCGTCTAATTTAATTTAATATTGAATGTAATTATGAAGTATTAATTAAATAAAAAAAAAAAAAGAAGAAAAAAAAAGAGAAAGCAAGAAATAACAAAAAAGAAAAACTTAATGTTGGATAAAAAGTATTTTCATAAGAACGTGATCGATGAAGAAGGTAAAGTAGAAAGAGGAAGAAAAAAAAAAAGAAAGAAAATCACGGGTGGCAAAGCAAATACTGAAAAGCATAATTATAGCGGTGGTAGGAGGTGTAAGGGAAGGACGTGGAAAGACTAATTGCTCTGCACTGACGCCTACTCGAATCCTTTTAACTGGTATTTTGAAGCGGCACCCTTGGTGTCAGCTTTTCGTTCGGCTCGCAGAAGATTAGAAGTCTCATTAAGTCTTTGCGAAAAGGAAAAGAAAAAGGAAAGGAAAAAAGAAAAAAAAGGACTCTACAACGTGAACAGAACATCAAAAGGAGGAGAGAAACGCCTTTTGCAACGTCGATAGTGGCAATAATAATTAGCAACGGCCTGGATACCGTGACGAATTTATTTTCG
This sequence comes from Vespa mandarinia, assembly GCF_050613455.1. Classification (NCBI taxonomy): domain Eukaryota; kingdom Metazoa; phylum Arthropoda; class Insecta; order Hymenoptera; family Vespidae; genus Vespa; species Vespa mandarinia. The sequence continues at coordinate 3,744,681 of NC_140823.1, forward strand.
AAGAAAAGAGGATTCTCTCTATCGTTCGCGAGTGAATTCCGAAAGGAAAAAGTGAGACAGAAATAGATAGATAATGGGCTAGAAAAAGAGAAAGAAAGAAAGAGATAGAGAGAGAGAGAGAGAGAGAGAGAGAGAGAGAGAGAAAGGTGGAGCAAAAGGGTGTGTCGTGGTATCTTCTCGTAACGAGGGTAATATCCAGTTTTGAGAATGACTGGCCAAGGGACGCGTGACTCGCGCCATATGTCTCGCCGTGTTCTCGAAGAAACAAAAGGAAAGAGCTCCCATTCGGCTCGCTAAAAACTATTAACGGAAAGCAAAGAACTTTGCCGTCGTTCCGTGCAACTGTTAAGGGTAGACCATCCTGCAAAAATGATTTTCTTGCTACTCGCTGAATATCTAACAATTTAACCGTGAAGAATTTCTCTACGCTCGCGACAGATGTCGCAAAATTAGTTATATTTCTTCGGCTTTAATCAAAATGATAATAATTCACGATTAAATTGATATTCCTTTTCAACGTGTAAATATTTAAAAGAATGAGATTTTTAATATAATATAAAAGTAAATTATGAATGAAAGTGTATTAGATAATTTCATTAAAAAAAAATCATTCTACGTAGCTCATATGAAATTAAGATAATGGAATTATTGACTGAAATATTGAACGAAAGGAAAAATATAAGATCGATGAAGAAATGATTTTTAAAGAAATGATAAAAATTAACCGTACTTGAATAACAAATGAAAAAGAAGAGAAGTTCTCAGAGAGAAAAAGAGAGAGAGAGAGAGAGAGAGAGAGAGGGAGAGAAAGAGAGAGATGAGCACGCGAGCAAAGGAAGGAACGCCATTATGTTGGAGGCACATTTTCGAGGTGGATCCCCTAAGGCCATAGGCCGTCGAATCCCCGCGGCGTGCCGCAAATAAATTTCGCGACTCCCCATAAATAATTAATAGATTCGTTACGAGGGCGCGTGTAAATCATCGACCGACGCATGAGTCTCGACCCTTCTCTCTTTCTCTCTCTTTCTCTCTCTCTCTCTCTCTCTTTCTTTCTTTCTTTCTTTCTGTCTGTCTTTTCGCTTGTTTTCTTTCTTTCTCGTCTCCACGTCTCCGCCTCCGCGAAACAAGAGAGAAATTCACGAGGAAACGACTCGTCCGTTTTCGACAGTAAAATCCTGCTTCTACGAAGACTCGTTGCATTTATTTTATCCCTTTTGTACAACCATTCGTTCGTATTTTTTTTTCTTTTTTCTTTTTTCTTTTCTCTTTTTTTTTCTTCTTCTACGAAATTCAATTTGCTTCGTCGTTATTGTTAAATATTCATCTTGGTTATATACTGTATATATATATATATATATATATATATATATATATATATGTACATATATTATTATTAATAATGATAAAAAAAAGTATAAAGAGTATGAATCTTATTTATTTTATTGAAAATAATTGTTTTGATAAAATTCGAATATTAATGATATTAATTTGCATTCGTATTAATCAATGGGAAAAATGTCAAAATATTTTTAACTCTATCAAGATCAATGATCCTTATTCTTCAATTCGGATTCGCGAAGAAAGTCCTGTCTCCGTGAGTGGTGAAGGCAGGTGCGCGTTCTCCTTTTCAGGATACGTAATTTGCCCTCGACCTACTGTGCCCTGCCAGGTCAGATTCTTCCGCGGTGAAATAGTGGCATAATGGACGTCCGGAGAGAGGTTCATCTTCTTCTTCTTCTTCTTCTTCTTCTTCTTCTACTTTTTCTGCTTCATTCTGCAGTAAGCTTTCCGAATCGAAGAACCTATCATTATCTGGCGCAAACCGGAAGCACGACGCCTAGGGGGCCGATGAGATCCATCGAAATCGAACGATCTAGAAGAGTCTTTGCAACAGCGGTGACTTCTGAAGAGATCCTTTCTCAATCTATCCAAGTCTTTGAAATTGGATAAGGAACATAAAATTCGATGTGTGGTCTTTCCCTTTCTTCTTTCTTTTTGCCGAGTAAATTGCCTTCCTATTCTATCGAAGACATTGCAACCTAGCCAAAAGGACGAAACTATTTCTCTTTTTAATCCTGTTTTTATCGTCCACCTTCGATCGACATCTGTGTCCCATCAAACGCAACCACGTGATTATCCATTGTTAGTTCGGCTTATTATCGGATGAAATCTTATGGTTTGAACGAATGGGATATGTTCTGCAGAATCAGGATAACTATGAAAATCGTAGGATCTATTTCTTTTTTTGTCTCTTTTGTATGTTTTTTTTTCTTTTTTTTTTTTCTTTTCTTTTTTCTTTTTTTTTTTTTTTGTTTCTTTTAATCTAATCGTTTATAGGAATTTAATTGAAATCGTGTGACGCATGATTTAGCTTATCGTATAAAAACATCATCACAGACTTCTTTCACGCGTCACTTTTGATTCAAATTATTTGTAAAAATTCTATTCAGATGATCAATAAGATTTTATTCAATTTATCAGCAGTTTGAAACGAATTATAATCACGTGGTACGAAGTATAAAATACAAAATCCATATGAAAAAAGTTTGATACCGTAAAAGGCGGAAGTCGAACGTCGTTCCCGATGAACGGAGCTCTCGAAAAGATTTCGACGGGATGAACGATAGTACGGTTGACCGATAAAAAAGGCAAAAGGGTACCGGGTGGAAGCAATAAAGCGTAAGACGGTGCTTTTCTTGCTGAAGCCCATGCCACGGCATTACGAGTTGGCATTTCTGGTGCGACACGGCAATTGGAACTCTGGCAGATGTCCGACGCGATGCTGACATTCCGGGCATCGGCCACGATGATTTTCCGTCGATGGCATCTTAAAATTACTCAGTTAACCCCACACTTTCGCGAGACGTGCTTTTATCCTTATTAGTACGACGATCCGTATCAATTCACGCTACTTTTTTATTAATTAACTTTTTCAGTAACAAAAAAGAAAAAAAAACAGAACAAGAAAAAAAAAAGAAAAGAAAGAAAAGAAGAAAAATCTTACACTATTGATGGCATTTAAATATTTCATCGAAAAAAAAAATTAAACAAAATTAATCGATCTCTTAAAAGAATCTAATTTTTGAGAGAAAGATACATATATATATATACAGAAAGAGAGAGAGAGAGAGAGAGAGAGAGAGAGAGAGAGAGAGAGAGAGAAGAAAAAAATAGAAAAGATTTCAAATTTCTCCCTGAATGTTGGCAACCATTCGAGCTTCGAGGTAATACGGGACACTTTGAAACTCCATTTGAAATTCACTTGCAAACTTAATTAGATCGAAGTTCCTATGAGTTGGTGTACTAACGTTAAAACGTTTACAGTTAGGAGTTACACCCGAAGAATTTCATGAGGTATTCGTTCGCACGGAACGTAGAGCGCGAACAGGAAATTCAAATTCAAAGTCGAATGTGAATTGCAATGTACCCGAGACTATATAATGTGGATGTTACATTACGAAAACAGGATTCTCCTGTACGAGACCGGGATTATACGGGTCCGCATATGTAAGTAGCTTTCTCTCTTTGTAAAGCATAAAGATGGAAGCGAGTACAAGATGACAGAGGATTTAGTTGTTTCGTTGTCTTAACCTTTGCCACCATTCAAAAATATTTTTATTTGTTTATCAAAAAAATTCAATGAAGAACCTGTTCGAGAAATGTTTGAACATAAATCAACTCATGGCTCGCAATAATTTTTATTACCCATCCATAAAAATTTCTCTTTGATATTTTACAATAATTTTATATTCACGTACTTTACAAAGCGCAATCGGAGAAAAAAAAAGAAAAGAAAAAAGAAAAAAGAAAAAAGAAAAAAAACAACAAGGATTAATATTTATTAATATTTTACTCGTGATAGTGTGAACGAATACGGAAAGGGAAAATCGATCATTATCGATATAAATGACAAATTTCATGGGAAAGCAAATTGATCTCGCCTTTTCTGTCGAACAACAGCCAAACGGTATGGTCGTTAATCGCACCAAAGTTATTCGTCGGGACCGAATCAGGCCGGGCCTTTTCTTTTCCCTGCGAATTATTATCTTCCGTCGGCTCTTACAAGAGCCGCATAAGAAAAAGTAAAATTGCCCTGTATTTACAAATGATGGTCCCGAAACGAGCGACAAGACGCGCCGCAGCGACGGTGAAAAACATTTCGAGGCCGTTACGATGAAAAAGGATCTCCTCGAGAACGTGCTTCCTTGTGAAAGGAGAATTTCGGCTAAAACTTTGCATTTTATTATTTTATTCGCATTCTTTTCTAAACGATTGAAATTTCGTGAAACAAAAGGTGACAAAAAGAAGAAAAGAAAATGTGATCAATTGAAAAATTTTTATATTTGTTTTATGAAAATATCTGACGAATTGAACACGTCAGAAAATTTCATAGTTTATAATAAACATATAAGTATAAACTTATGCACCTACATTACGCAACCATATATTATAATAATTTCGATGCCGAAGGAGAGCATGATCGACACACCCAGTTAAGCGCGGATACTTTAACGTAATCATTCTCATCATATAGCTTATGTCGTTGTATCGCAAAACGGGTTTCAAAGGGGCGGATCAATTTCGTATTAAACTTCGTCGAAGTTGAATCATATCGATACGAACAAAAATCTATGACAATTAAGAAAAGTTCTTTTAATAATAATAACAAAATGATAAAAGTTATGAGTAAATTCGTATTGGAATATCGTATGAAGGATACGATAACATCATTTTATTCGACAAATATTGATAGAACAAAATGTAAAAGTATTTATAAAACCGATGACAGGAAGATGAGACCAGTTAAAAACTTCATCGTTCCCTTGGATCGAAGTGCGGAGAGCGATCGTTAGCAGATCGAAAAGAAACTTTTCTTAACGTACCATGACAAGAAGGGAGCGAGAAAGCGATATCCAAGATGACAGGCAAGCGCATTAATTCTAATTAACTGGCATCCATTCGCACGTCTCACCGAGTTCGTCTCTATGGATTGGTGGATATAAAGAGTGAGGGAAAAGAGAATGGAACTACTTTCACGTGGGTACTATATACGCGTTATGGATCACGTTACGCGTGCCTTTATCTCTCTCTCTCTCTCTCTCTCTCTCTCTTGCTCTCTTTCTCTTTTAAGCACCTGTAATACACATTCTACGTTCGCGTGACTACGTTCGATCTTTCGCTTGTTTTTCTCATGGAAATTTTTACGATTGTCAATGGCCCCGAAGTCCAATCGAGAATAAATAAATAAATAAAACTATGGTAATCTCGTGACATTTGACTTCGTTTATTTATAACTTCTCGGAGCTTTAATCGTCCTCAT
>NC_140823.1:3757500-3812500 GCF_050613455.1 Vespa mandarinia
GTAAATAATTCGTATAATATTTAGAATAATATTAATCATAAAAATATGATTTAATCAATGTATTACTTTTATATATGTATATATATATATATACCGGTACAGTCAATAATGGATACAAGTTTTCATATCAATAAATTATACTGAAACTAGTCGAGACATTTCACATTTCAAAATTAATTTATACATAAATGCCAGCAATGTCGTAAAAATATTATTTACTGAATATATATTTATATATATATATATATATATATATATATATATATATATACATATATATGGTGATACAACGATGTAATCAATATTTCTCTTAGAGTAAACTAATCGTTCTAATCCAAAGTAGTTCCTAATCACAGTCTTAGTTTGCTTTCTCTTTGAACGTGAATCTGACAGGTTGCTAAAGAAATTCCAAGCATATTCTGCGAATAGATCCTGGAACGATGCAATTAAGAGTACTGGGAAGATCGTAAAGGAAAGGGGTAAATGTAATACGAGTAGCAAACGTCTCAACAACGATCGTTACATCTTGTCGTCATGGATAATTACTTCTGTGTACGCACGTAGACATATAAATCTGAAGAAATTACGAGGGGAAAGGGGTCGACAGTTGCAATCGTCGAAACGATTATTACATCTCTCACCGGTTCAACGCCTTCTTCTCCAATATCGATAAATTATTAAGGTATACGAATATTACCCATATGTATATATATATATATATATATATATATATATACATATATATATATATATATATGTATATGTGTATATATTGTATCTTCTCTTCGATATAATAGATATAAAACCATTGTCGATAATTTCGAGCTTTCTATCGATTAATTTATTCGTACCATCGTACTTTACTCATTAAAAACTTTCTAATAATTATATATTTTTCGAATAATTATTTGGTTATTAAATATTTCCCGTGTTAACGGTTATCTCATAGGAATGAATGAAAATGGAAATTGAAACATAGTAATTAAATCTTCTCTGATAATATGAATTTAATGAAATGAAATTAAAATAGAAATTAAAAGAGAATACATTTAATGTCGTTAAATCGTTTAAATCATAAACATATATATATATATATAAAAGAGTAATTAAATATTATAAGATAATAGGAATGTTGAAAAGTTTGATCGATATAAAAATAAAATGATAATCGATTAGTAGATCGTTTTGTAAACATCAAAGTATATATGTGTTACATAGGGAATGAAATAAAATGTAAATAAATGTGAACACCTGATTCTATCGTCGTAAACATTGAACGTATTCTCATTCTCTCTTTCTCAGCACCGGCTAATGCGTCGGAGAAGCTACGTAGCTTATCGAGTTTGTGCCATCTTCGTCGCGGACTAACACCTTGGGTGGCATTTCGTTTAGTTAAGATATCATTGGTAGATCTTGAAACCGTACGAGAAGGCAAACCGTTTTGTCTCCTGTCACACGACCGCCAAGAAGGAGGAGACTTCTCGCGAAGAGAAACCGTAATTTATATCACGGACTTTGCTATATACTTTCTCGTTTTAGACTGTGCTACCTCAAGGAGAATTGGATTCTTCAAGATTTTCTTTCGATGTCGTTTTGACTTATTGAAAAATTCATCAGATTTTTATTCCCAAGGACGTTTTATTGCGTTCAATGATCTTAATAAAAGGTAATCGTTCCCTCGAACTGATTTCATTATACCGTGAGTAATAGTATATCCAATGTAAATCCAATTCTTAAGATTCATTCGACTTAATTGCGCTCATTAATTCACTGACTTGCAATCAATTCGTATAATCATTAAATCATCAAAATTATTATCATCTTTCATCTATCATTCTTATTATTTTTTACTTTTTTTTTTTTTTTTCTCCATAATCAAGGAAAAAATTTTCCTTAAGCTTATACATACATTCGCAAACGCGAAAATATATATATTTATATCCAATAATTATAAATACGTCATTCAATGTTAATAATTAACATACATATATTGAATCGTTCTCTATTCGATAGAGATTCCTCTATAAGTTTTTCTTTTCGTTATTTTGTTTCTCTTTATAAACACGTTTTTCAATATCCGTCAATAACCGATCGTTCTTGTTCCATTTGAAAGTCAAACGAAAGTGAGATTGTAAACAAAATAAGTAGAGAAGATCAGATCGGCGAAGAGTCACCTATTTCATTGTTTACTGTCGAGCCGATTAGACGTGTGCAGAGCAATATGGATGCTACAAATTTCACATTGGAATTTACGCAATTATTAACGCGTTATACGAAATCAAGAACACCGAACGAGAACGTAAAGTAGAGAGAATTTTTTTCATAAAGTTTTTTTTTTCTTTGAAAGAGAAAGAGAGATTCGTCGAACGGTGTGAAATCGAATCGTGATTACAGGCAGAACTTACCGGTACTTCGAAGGCACCATTGACCTCAGATGCCATCATCCAACTTGTGCAAGAATCCCTTCGTATTATTTTACCGGAACCATATATACCTAATATAAGTGTCAGTGTTAATAAAACACCAGTCAATGATATTATTCTCAATACTCCAGATGCACCGTTTATTCAACGAACTGGTCTTAATGAAAATGGAATAATCAGGTTGTTCAATATTTTCCTTCTTTACGAATTTCATTATTCTTATTTATTATTTAAGAATATTTTATCGATTTATTATAATTTCTTAATCATTAGAATTGCTATGATAATTCGTTTATATCAGATTTTTATTCTATTTATTAGCGAATGTACTGATGGCTTATCGGATAAATTATCATCTAATAAAATTAATAAGGTAAGACAGATATTGCTTTGATTTTTTTTTCTCCTTTTTTTCTTTTTTCGTTTGTTTTCTCTATAAACTCAAAATAGGTTACAAAATAATACGAGTGTTTCATTTGAAATGAATTTAATTAGAAGGCGTCGTCATCGCAGTATAATTTAAGAACTACAAGAAGATCTAATACCTTCGTTCAAGATGATAATAATAGTTCGACTAAAAAGGATACCTATAACAGTCCAATTAATACCGAGACTGTTATAAATATTATCGACGATGACATATCCGAAGTTGAGATACTCCCAAATAATGTACATTTGAATTTGGACGCTTTACGTAAATCTGCCTCTGACGTTATTACGAACATCGACGAGTTCAAAAGAATAAACAATATACAGGTATAGTGAATAATACAATTAATCGTTTAAGAACATTTTATTATAATATATATACATATATATTATAATGTTAGTTATTGTTAGATAAATTAAATCCGTACGAATGATAAATAATGTAATAATAATCAAAAAAAAAAAAAAAAAAAAAAAAAAATGTTGGAATAAATTTTAATTGCAGTCATCGAATATAAAAGCGATTCGTCGAGTATCCTCGATTGGAAGTTCTGTTACACGTCCGTCAATGTTAAGACCGGATCAAGCGCCGAAGAAAAGAAGATCATTCGTTTTTCCAGGGACAACACCGACATCCTCGAGATTAAATAACACGGTAATCCTGGATGAGAATCTCTCGAAAAGAAAGAGTACATCTTCTATGTCTCTTAATGTCACGGCTACGAACGCGACTTCAACTAAATCGTTAATTCCAACATTGTCCAATGTTCGATCTCATTCAAATTTGTCTTATTCGACCGTAAAAAAAGCAGCCTATAGTGAAAGTAGACCAAAAAATCCAAGATATGCGCACATTCAAAGTAGTATTTCTAGATCGTCTCTCGCTAGGAGATAATTATAGAAAATTGTTTTATTTATATAGGATCGTGTTCATTTTTAAAACGTGCGCTTTTCGTATTTTACTTTAATTCATATATTTTAATATTTAATAATCGTTATTAGTGTTACAATAATATGGTTGCTCGTGACTTGTAATATGTAGTTTCTATAAATTGTTCTATGGACAAAGTAAGTATAAGCGCTTTCTTTTATACCTCGAAAAATCTTTGATATAATATAATAGAATGTAATGAAAAATTCATCTTTAGGATATGCAAATGTTAATGGCTTTTTTAATTTCTTTATACTTTCTCATACGCAATTAGCATTTTTATATTTTCTATACTCTTTATTCGTTCTGTTCGTTCAAGGCTTTCTCATTCATCACGTTTTAAAATAAAATCAGTATAATATGCCATCGTTGTATAAATATGCTTTTAGAAATGAAATAATTTAGAAAATTCGATATATATTTTATAATAATGAAATAATTGCAATTATATGACATACAAACAAGTGATTCGCCATAATTGGAAATATGTTTAGAAATGAATGAATTTAATTAATATTCATTTAAATTTGTATTACAAAAAGAGAGATACCAATGAGAGTTGTACCGTTGCCCATCAATGAACATATGTACACGTGATGTATAAGGTCGCCGTTATATTAGGAATAAGTGAACGATTACGTGCAATCTACGATGGCTGTTATGCTATGAACAGGTTTCTTTGTGTTCGCTTTCTACGACCGCCGGGAGCCATCATTTAATTTGAATTTCGCTCTCTCGTGCGCGCGATATTTTATTAGAGCTTTTCAGGTCGAGGAAAAGGATATTTGCATTATTTGACAATACCAATATAATTCGATTAACATATATCGTAAGGAAATGGGACACAAGATAATAGTTTATAAATTAAATAATTTTTCATAAACTTCAAATGTATCGTACATAAGAAAATAATATAATAATAAAATACATACATACATATATCTATATATACACAAATGTAAGAGCGTGGAAGGAATTGATTTAGCCAGATCGTTCGTGACATCGACCTCGTTAGCTCAGCTAAGGTTCAAGTTCTAAGAAAAAGTCTTTGTAAAGTTCGTAGAAGAGTTCTGTAACCATCGAAATCCTCTCTTTGGGAGGTCCAGGCGATCGATGAGGTTGACCACCAGCAGTCGACCGGAACAACGAGAACCTTTTTTCTAACAAACTTGAAATATTTTTGAGGGTCTGCGGCTAACACAAATTTCGGCACGCGCTTCCAATCTCCACCTTTTTCTTATTCATCTTTCACCTCTTCTTCCTCTCCTTCTTTTTCTTCTTCTTCTTCTTTCTCTTCTTTTTTTTTCATCTCCTTTTATCTCTCTCTCTCTCTCTCTCTCTCTCTCTCCCACTCTCGGCTTGTCACTCGTCCATCAAGAAAGACATCATGCTGTCAAAGAGAAACGAAATAAGAAGAAGGAAAGTAGAAGCATCCTGGCACCCATAGACAATCAGATTCACGCGGCTGTTCCTCAGTTGGACCAACATCAGACTCCCCGTCGTTTCGTTTGTCCCATTGAGTTTTGCCTTCTTTCGATTGCTACGCATAGCTACGTCAAAAATCTTAGATGGATTCTATACGAATTCGTTTCGTCATAGACGACGACATAAACTAAAAATCCCAACTATATATTCCACGGTGAATCTTTTAAAAGATATTTTAGAAAATCGTCTATTGTGAAATTTGAAAAAATATTTCATTATATCGATCGATATCAATCTATGTATACATTTTTTATTCGAAAAGTTAAAAAATAAGATTTCAAGGTGTTCGATATTTTTAAAATATACTATAGCAATTATATGAAATGATATATTAACATTGATTTTATAGAATTTAAATCTGTCTATATTGACTTTTTAGTAAGATAAAAAGTAAGATTTATCATGATATTGAAAATCTTGAAATCTATGATTTTAGTTTTACCAGAAATATTATTTTATTGTATTGTTCTCAAATTCAAATAGTTTTTTTAGCTTTAGAAATGAAAATAAACTTTGATCCAAGGACGAACGATAGAAGGACAAACGCATAATATAGCAAAAAGCTACGATTATTTTCTCAGGATACGAAAGACTTGTTCCGAGCGTGCCTGCCAATGTGAAAATGGTACTTGACTTCGACAACGTTGTTATAGGATAAACTATTATTTTTCTAGGGAAAAGAGGGAGGAGTCGAGTAGCTCTCGTCATAGAAGTCACACGATGGTTTTACTCTCACTGAGGCTAATAAAAACAAACTTCCCTCGTGCTAGTTCATTTTCAATATTTTATCAAAGATTTTACCAAAAGTTCAATCTTATGATTTTATAAAATCAGAGAGAAAAAGAAAGAGAGAGAGAGAGAGAGAGAGAGAGAGAGAGAACGAGAGAGAACCACTGCATTCAAGTTCAGAATAGCAGAATACAAATGACATTGCAGAAATATTGTATCAGTAATGATGGGGTTCTCTTGATCATCCATTCGCTGTCGGCACGGATTGTTTCCAACAAATTATCTCGATTATTAATGTTACAAAGGCGCAAAGAACGAGATTACACCTGTCTCACTGCGAAATCAAGGGCAATATACAGAGATTTTCGAGTATTCTCCATTCTATGTGAATAATATTTATTCTCTGTAACTCGTAATTCACGAAAAATTACAAATCTATAGAATAAAGGAATCTTCATGAAAAAAAAAAAAAAAAAAAAAAAAAGTACAATTGATAAAGAAATAAATAATAATCAAATATATTGAAATTAACGAGGAGAAATGAAATGTCCTACTTCAATGATCCTAAACGAGAAAAAAATAAATAATAATTTATTCACTCAAAGGGCAGTGTAATACGTATTAAAGGTGGGAGTAGAGGGGAAGGGCGGGAAATAGATTTTTCATGTTGATTGGGAGTTTGAAAAATCGTTAATTCGCAATAAAGTCTTAGTCGGCATTTGGACGTGGAGAATCAGAGACGTTATTATGCATGACGTCGTGAGATTCGAGCAAACTGTTAGGCTCCGAAGAAGGAAAGGAAGAAGAATAAGAATAAGAATAAGAAAGAAGAGAAGACGAAGAAGTAGAAGAAGAAGAAGAAGAAGAAGAAGAAGAAGAAGAAGAAGAAGAAGAAGAAGAAGAAGAAGAAGAAGTAGGATGAGAGGGAAGAGGTTAAGGACCACGGAATAGCTGCAGTGACGTTCCACGTGGGAGGACATTATCTGCGACGTGTTGTGCCCGTTCGAGGCATTGGGACATCAGGACACACGGGTGCCCAGCGTGACTCCTTATTATTTGGCACGGCGGTCGTGCACACAGTGCCCCATGACGCGGCTCCAAGTCGTTAGCCACCATTCAAAATCACCTTAAGTCGCCATCAAGTAGCGACTATTTTGTCCTCCTCTTCCACTCCTCCTCCACTTTCTTTTTCCTCCTCTCCATTTTCTTCTCCTTCTTCTCTTTCTTCATCTTCTTCTTCTTCTTCTTCTTCTTCGTCTTCGTCTTCGTCTTCGTCTTCGTCTTCGTCTTCTTCTTCTTCGTCTCTTCCTACGTTCAACTACTTCTTCAACCACTCTCGAAGGAATTATAATTTGTAGGATCCCTCGGGCCACGAGCTGTTGATTCGTCGAACATTTTTACCAAAGATTCTTGAAGAAAAAATTCTTGTACTCGTTAATGCAATAAGAACGAAGAATTATCCGACTTAACTTTGCTTTTCTTTTCATTGATCGATAATGGTCGATGAAACAGGTGTTACGGTATAATAAAGATGAATCGTGTAAATTTACGATTGATAAAATGATATATGTATGTATATATCAATTGCTACGCGTTCATTACGGTATCTTTCAATAACGAAGCTTGTAACCTATTTTAATAAATATATAATAATAATAATAATAATAAACGTATGAGAAATATGAAATAGTTATTAATTAAAAAGATTTTCTTTTTCTTTTTTCTTTTCTTTTTTTTTTTTTTGTTTCAACGATAAGAATATTTTGAGAGGAAAATTTTAGTAGGAAATAAATGTGCCATAAGCACGTTTGATGAATATCGATTAACACCTTGGATAAAGCTTGACAGTATCGCGTCGGTTCGTTCTCTTTGTACCTTTGGTGAGTTTCACGAGCAGAGTTATATCAACGACAAGATTTTTACGATCGAGAGGAATAACAGCAGCAGGAGTGCTACGTTCGTCCGAAAAATTTTAACGCTTTATCTCACAAGCGTAGTCGTGAGGAGAGAGAGAGAGAGAGAGAAAAGGAAAGAGAAAGAGAGAGAGAGTAAGATCGGCTTGTGGACTACGAGTCCCATGGTCGGCTTCCTTCGGGGAAGATTTTTCTTCAGAAATATTCCATCGTCCGCTCGTAAAGAGCCGGTGAACGACCGACTGACTCGTACTACGCGCCACGTCGTAAAGAACTAAAATCTCATCGTCTTCGCGCTTTTACACGCGATATACGCGTTCTTACGATAGGAATATATGAGTATTACGATACCGTTATTAAAGTCTCCAAGATTACGTCGAAAATACATCTCCGTAGACCTCGATTCCATTCTCGACTAGACACCATACACTTCCTGCTCATTCTTGTAACCAATAGAATCGTTCAATAACATTTGATTAATAATATATAGAATTTGATTGAATCGATAAAAGGAAAATTTTTCTATTTTCCATAATTATTTTAACATATATATGTATATCGTTTAATAATAAAACTATTATTGTATTTCTTCTGAATATAAAATGATTTTATTTTTATTTTATTTGAAGACATTTATAAGATAGCGTTAATAAATAAAATCAAGAATGATGTAATTATATTTAATTGATAATTTTTTCATTAGAAATATTTCGGTAATATTGATATGAGGAAGAAATTAGTCATAGAGTGTTATAATTAAATTCGTTAGGCAAGTGAAACTCTACGAAACCAATTTGACGATCTCTTTCTTTTTTTTTTTTCTTTTTTTTTTTTTCAAATGTCTATCTGTATCACATGTATAGGAGTATAGTATTTATAGCATTCAAAGGAGCGTAACGTAATCTTACGCGTGTACAAAATATACCACAAGGAGATCCATTCATCGGCAAAGTTACGTTGTCTCAAGGTACAAGACTCATCATTATTCGCTGATGAAGAGCATCGAGAATGGTGACGAGCAACGTGGAGTACGTTAAAACAACGCGCCCTTTCAGACTTTTTCCATCGTCATTACGATGAACCCTGAGAGTCATCCACGATGAGAAGAAGATAGAAGGGAGATCGAGTCTCCGAGTTTGCGCTTGGATAACTTTGAGAGTATAACTTTCAAGTTGAATTCGTAGAAGTCCGAACCGTATTCTCAATTTCGTTGAAAAATTTTATTTTTCTTGCATCGTCATCCCGATTAAATCCCGTTCCCTCGAGAGAATGAGTTTTCAAATATAGATATTATTTACTATTATTAAAAATTTAATTTATTAAAAATTACAAATCAAAGAAAATTATTTTTATTGACAATAAACTTGAATGGAATATTTAAAAGAAAAAAAAAATATATATATATAATTTCAATTAAAATACAATTAATTAAAAAATAATAAAAGTGTAAAATATCTTAAAAATTTAAAAAAAAATTTTAACAGAGCGTATTAACAATTTTTAACTTATTATCTCCAAGTAGTTTTCTCTTTTGTGTCTTTCAAAATTGCGCATTCACCTGCAGCAACCATTCCGATTATTTCTTACCATTCGTTTCGAATACCAAACGACGAAATTCGATTCGTTTCTCAATTCGAAATAGTCTCGTGAAATTCGTGAAAAGGTGGATGCTTAGTAATCGAGCAGGTAGGATCGATTCTTCTTCCTAATACGGCGTAACCGAGTCTCATGTGATCCTTTTGAATTTTTAAAGAAATATTCATGGTGGATACTCGTTAAACTTTCACGCTATCGTCTGTGATGCTTCCATGGGAATAAATAAATTGGATCTAATTTGGTTGGAATTAAAATCGCGGAAAGTGTCTTGAAACCGTTTCGTGAGATAAAATGAAAGGAGAACGAATTCTTCGAACGAGCTTGGAATAAATGAAACGAGGAAAACATTCAAGAAATATATACTTTCAACGAAAGGAAACTGGATTGGTATATATATATATATATATATGTATAATTTGAAGATTCCTCTCGCTTGAAATAATCCGTTTTGGTCGGTCCATATCGTCGTTATTCACAATGTTAGCTAGTTCAGTGAATCCTCTGATCTCAATCCAAACGTTAATTCGACGCTCGCGGAGAATGCGAATTCTCGTACGAGTTCGGTAACCGGTACGAAGAGAATTTCATTTCGAATGAACAAACGGATACGTAGAATTAGTAGTCTGGTATCGTTCTTCCAAACCGAATGACAAACAAAATGGTCTTACTCAGATGTATGCAATATCGATCCAATAGAACTCGCTTTGGATGATATGTACAATGTATCATATCTTTTTCTACTCTCGTAAAACTACTTTGAGTATTGCCACCTGTGTACCACTGAAATCCGGTTATAAAAAGAGCTTCCATAGAATTCGAGAGGGAGAAAAATATATATACACATACACACACAGACACATATGTATATATATATATATAGAAAGAGAGAGAGAGAGAGAAAAAGAGAAATGGCAGTTCACAATGACCAATGCTTTCTACACGAGGACACTAGGACCACCAAGAGCAAAGTTATACTCGTTCCTCGAGCAAACGCGTTTCGAATTGAAACCGAGCTCGATGGGGTTTAATTCATCTTGAAATCCCATGATTCATGCGTAGGTCCCATGAGAAAGGCAGCGAGCCAGAAAAAAGATTTGTCTCCGCGACGGTGGCCAAGTCTAACAAAAAAGCAACCTCTCGAGATATGGGATACTATGAAGTAGATTTTCTTTCATTCGATCGAAGCAATTCGATCATGGCTTTCTTCTCGTTTTCTTTTATTAGAAAAGGAACACCGTGATGTTCGTTTACGGTATAGAAATTAAATTATAGTCTGACATACGAATTCTATTTCGAGTTTTTGATAATGGAAATATCCTTTTTTTCGTCTGTCTCGGTCAAATAGAACTTATAACAATGGAATCTCGAAGATAAGTTACAGGTGTCTGTGCTTCTAGAATTACGTAATGTATCTTAACACTGTCATCTCCTTTAACTTAAGTATATATATATATATATATATATATATATATATATATGTATATATTAGAAATGTGTTCATGATAAATCTAATCTACATGATTGAAAAAAGAAATCGTCATAGATAAAAATGATTGAAAAACAATAATGATTGTAATTTGGAAAAATAAAATCAAATGGAAAATAATTATATCACAAGTATGATACTTCAGTAACCGTTTTTTAATATTATTCAGTATTTTAAAGTATCGTAATTTTAATGATTGTCATATTTGTATATACATAACTACATACTTTACATTTATGTAAAATATGTATTATTTCGTACCTATATCGAAGAATTATTTTTGTATAACAGTTAACAACGATTAAATGAATCATTTAGGTAAAAGAAAAGAGAAGAGAAAAGAAGAGAAATAAGAACGTCAATTAAACTTTCCAGTTTCTCTTTCTTTTCGTTTCTTCCGTTGATTAACTTTGCCCAAGAGAAAGAAGAACATTTTACCCGAGAACGTTCTTTCACCATTTACTCACGATCCCAAACATGTAGCATCTTCTTTATGCGTTTCCGTGCAAGATGAAATCATTGCGATAATGAAGACTTCTGCTCTGCTTCTCGGCCAGTTCATGGATTATTCGGAAGTAATCCCTGAGTTTGTAGTAGGTAGGTGAGTCTCCTCTAACTGTTGACGGTGCTCGTAAAGAGCCCCAATTATTTCCGAACGATCGTAATAACGGCTTTATTTGTGGGACAATTTCGCGTCGGAGCTTGGCAAACTTACAACCCAGTCGTTCGGCCATACACCTTTAAAAACAGTAAGAAAGTTTAAACTTTGTATGCATGACGACTAACGTCGAAAATAAAAATTGAAAGGCATAGATTCGAAGAACGAATCCAATTATTCGCATTTTATCAAAGTATTTTCTCTTATTATCGATGATAATTAAACGAAGCAAAGAAAAGAAAAGAAAAAAAAAAAAAAAAAGAAAATTCTATCCCTTTTTCTTCATAAACTATTTCTAAATTTTACATAGATATTTATATATCAGTACACTTGTCGGTATGTTTTCTTTTTTTTTTTTCTCCCCCCCCCCCCATCATCATTAAAGATCATCGTATTATCATCGCTTGTTTATTGAAATTATTTCAATAGGAATCGTTAGTATTACATTTTATTTTGAATACATTCTAAAATCGGAACCATTTTCCCCCAAAGAGAATCCTTGACGTGGTAAGAAGAGAGGATTTCTTTAGATCGAATTTCGTGAAAGGACGAGAAAGAATTCAGGCGGGAATTCTCTTTGCGACGAAATACGATTCGTAAGACAATGGAACGTTTAAATTCGCAAGAAAATCGTTGGATCGAGGGAAGGTGTTATCGAACTGTTCGATCGAATAGCCCCATTATATGCAGATATCGCTGAGGGATATCGAAATTCACTTAAACCAGATATGGTATGACTGTCGTTACTGAAATTAACCGGCGTGTAATCGTTTCGTTGCAAACTGTCGAGACTTGAGACACCTTAAACGGCAGACTCAGAGGTGCGAAATCTGCGTGTTTCTGGGACACTCACATTACTCTTCGTGACTCGGCTTGCAGGGCAAGGTGCGAAAACCATATTTGGTGGCGCTTCGATAAATCTGCTCGCGAGAAAAGAATTCTCTTCTTACTTTCATCTCCGACATTGTTCTTTTTCTTATTCTCTCTGTTTTATTATTACCAGCTTGCATCGACAAATCGAGTGCATCGATTCTTTTTTTCTTTTTTTTTTTTTCTTTTTTTTTCTTTGCCCTTTCATAATTCCAAAAGAAAAATTTGCGAAGAATATAAAAACTTTCTTTTTTCTTTCTCCTTTTTTCTTTTTTCTTTTTTTTTTTTTTTATTTATCTTCACTAATATCCCCATATGTGGTATACCAATTTCGATGAAGATCTGATTAAAAAAAAAAAAAAAAAAAAAAAAAAAAAAAGTCTGATAATACTCAATTTATTTTATCTTGGTGCTTTTAGAGAACGCATGTTCGAAGATGTCATCCATCAATGTTAAGAAAAATACAGTAAACTCACCAATGATGACAAAATGATGAATCTGGTAATATGCAGAAACATCCCTTGGATCATTATGGTCCTATATGGAAATTCGTAGATGATTTCAGTTTCCTCTTGTTCGTACCACCTTTATTGAAATCCGCGAACTCACCGAAAGACGTGCTAATGAGCAAGACGAAGCCGCTGATTACAGAGCAGCGGAATGACGGCTTCAACATCGTAACCATAGATCGAGGGAGCCAATGGCGAAACTGCCATTGCCGTTCCGCAAAACGGGTTAAGTGATAAAAGAGGACCACCTAGCGGGCACTCGCTAAATCCTTTTCCTTTGCTTTACCGAAAGAAAAATGAAAAGAGAAAATAGAAGAGTACTTTTAGTTGGCAGATGTCTCCGAAAGACCAAGAAGACGTTGATATTCTTTAGAAAGTGTCATAATCTCGTAGCTTTACCTTCCTGACCAGCTGTCCAATTTACCGAAGACGCGAAAATTCGCATGTAAATGGAACTCCAAGAACTCTAATGCCGCATTTATAGCATCTAGGGTCCTTAAACTTTAAGATATATACTAATATAAGAAATCCTTAAGGGCTGAAGAAACTTGCGGAAGAGGCGTTGAGAAGGAACTAATTTAATGATCTCTTCGCGCGACCACACTTTTTCTCAAATTTAAAGACTCTTAACCAGGCTGATGGATTTGTTAGGGAAAGTCTCAATGTGATTTAAAGTTATAAATATGGATAAGCATGGTTAGGTGTTATATATTGGCTTAATTATTCGAACCACATCACCATATTTCTTTTTCTTTTTTTTTTTTTTTTTTTTTTTTCGTATCTTTCCAATCGTATAGTGTATAACTTGTTCTTTATTGCTACTTCATGAACAATTAATCGATCATTATTTTCTAGACTTAAATACAAATTGTTATTATTATTTTTTTTTTTTTTTAATTTTTGCTGATGATTATTCTAAAAAGAGAAAGAGACAGAGTGAGAGAGAGAGAAAGAGAGAGAGAGAGAGAGAAAATCATGAATGTCAGAAAAATAGGAGGAACAATCGGTAGCACTAGTCCATTCAGTCGCGCCTTATTTGAGCCCTTCGTTCATTCACATCCGACAATCTTGAAAGGCACGAGTCAAGACGCTTTTCTAGTAAGAATAAAATTCCTAGAAAGGGTAGAATCTTTCTCCTACGAACTTACTACTACCGGTTCGATTTTCAGCACGTGGAAAAAGTTCTTTTTAAACCCTTTTCTACCTTTTGCCAATCTATTCGAGAAAGAACGTCTGAAACTCGCCTTAAAGTCCATTGAGAAATTCATGGAAAGGTATTTACAATGGCTGACGTAGAAATTCGCTTTTCTTGTTACTTCGGCTTTCTCGTTCGCTTTGGCAACGCCTATCATCGTACTTATCTCGACAAATCTTTCTCCTTCTTCTTCTTCTTCTTCTTTCTCTATTTCTATTTCTATTTCTACTTCTATTTCTATTTCTATTTCTTTCTCTAAGAAAAAAAGAAAGAAAGGAAAAGAAAGAAGAAAAAAATATTAGCAGGTTTCATTTGAGAGTAACGTGCAGACCACGGTAGTAGTAGCAATTTTGTAGCAAGCATTGACTGCGGTAAGGCGACACTTGGCTCGAATGAATTGGCAGGAAGCCCGCGTCGCTTAACTCCCCCTTTCAATGAGATTATCATCGGTTCTTGGGTCCTCTTCTACGAGACACCGACTTCATTCTCCATTGTCAAGAGCTACTGTACGAACGAGTTCCTCGACTATTCCCCGATGCAAATGGCTTCTACGAAAGTCTCGAGGACGTCTCACCGGACTCGTAACGCTTAACTTCGAACAACTTTGACCATTCGATCTCTTGTATTTGTGATGTAACTATAGTTGTCTTTGGTAGAAATTTCTTTAATTTTTTTTTTGTTTTTTTTTTTTTTGCTTTTTTTTTCGTTTCAAACACCTTCGTAACTAAAACGAATCGAGAAACAAAAAGAAAAAGGAAAAACGCAGCAAGAAAAAAAAAAGGATAGCAGGACTATTATCCGGTTGTCACTTTAATGATATATTACAAATATATTGAGATATATCGTAGTTCTTCGAATTGGAATGACGGAAAAAGAGAGAGAGAGAGAGAGAGAGAGAGAGAAATAAAAAAAAAAAAGAAAAAAGAGTAAAAAAAATAGAAAAAGAAAAAGAGAAATAGTAACTATAATAAGTAGCTCTTATTATTAGCTTTGACGATACTAAACTTTAACGTCGGCATGTCCTCTATTTTGCGCGTTTGTTTAGAGATTATTAACATACTTTCGTAGATTCATTTGCATAGAAGACGGCACGGCACGTAACAGGGCTCTAATAGATGAGGAACACGAAGTAGGCGGCTCTCGGTGTTTACCATGAACTCTCTCGCGATTAGCGCATTTAGCGGCTGGTATCAACTGACCGCATAATCATCGTGGTATGAACTGGAATAATGCTTACCGCAAGAGAAAAAGAGAAAAAGAGAAAGAGAGAAAGAGAGAAAGAGAGAGAGAGGTTTCTCTTTTCCCTTTCTCTCTCTCTCTCTCTCTCTCTCTCTCTCTCTCTCTCTGTCTGTCTGTCTTTCTCCCTCTCTCTCTCTTTTCCATACACATGTTCTCTCGACTAAACGAATTAGTGGTGCATGCAACGATCATTTTCTTTTTTGCTTTTTCGTTTGAACGCAGGCGCACCGAGACACTTTCCGATGTTCATGGCTGGTAGGTACGTTGCCCCATGTACTTATCGATTTGCACACGGTGTCCCACACTTTGATGTTAAATAGCCTCGACCTCGCCTAATTAGCTTATTGCTGAAATTAGAAATTTACTTGTGTTTCCGTTTTCCTTCGATGTCAAATGATCTTTCTTCTAAATGACAAATTTATGATAATATTATTAATAAAATTGTTTGTCTAATTGACAAAACGATTTAATTAATATTTTATAAGAATTAAAAAATAATCTAATCTTTAAGATATGACATTTAATTTTCAATCTTCTTTATCCTATTTTCTAAACGATTCGATTATCAGAAACGAATACACGACTTGTTTGGAATTACTCGACCTTAAATCTCTGGATAGTCAGGTTCACGCTGTGGACGTGTTAACGAGCACGTTGTCGCAGATAAAATCGAACAAGGTCTCGTGAGCATTCATGAATTATAATTGCTCTGTAATTAATGGGAAGTACGATATTGACAGGTGGTCCAGGCACGTCCCTCTTTCAGCCGTGTCCGGTGTTACGCAGCATTCCCTCTCCTCGAACATTTGATCACTACCATGGATGATTTTTTCGAGACTTAATTATCCCAAGTGTTGTTCGCGTAATTATCGTTACCTGGTCGATCGATCTCTTAAATAATATCAATAAAATGATTTCCAATAAAATAAAATGATAGCAAGTAGATTTAACGATTCTTCTTTTCTTTTTCTTCATCTTCTTCGTCTTCTTCTTTTTCTTCTTCTTTTTCTTCGTCTTCAACGATCATTGTCTCGAACATATTGATGAAGGGACTTTCTGGTAACACTTATTCTCTTATTAATTTTATAATTTGCGTATTACAAGGTACATCGAATAATAATGCGGCCTTCAACGCATGAAATACAAAAATCATGAGTATCGTGATCTTGGACTATTTCATTTAGTTGGAATTAGATATCGGACTTATTTATAAATCACACTAAGGGTTAGCTTACAGAATCAGAGAAAGTTAATATTAGAAGTGAAATACGTTCTAACTATAAAGTTTTCCTGTTGAAGTTTTTTTTCCTATTTTTTTTTTTTTTTCTATTTTTTTTTCTTTTTTTTTCTTTTTTTTTTTTTTTTTCTTTTTTTTCTTTTTGATCGGATTTTTCGTCAATGCACTACATCATCGACACGTTGATACATCTACAAAGTTTTCTACATACTTAATTCTTAGATTAGACACACACAGAACCTAATTCGGCTTTAATCTTAAAGAGCGAAGGGACTTTGGCATGGAAAAGATTTATTCCCTTAAGTGTATATTTTTTTTTTCTTTTCTCTTTTTCTTTTTTTTTCCTTTTTACTTTCTCTCTCTTTTTTTCTTCTTCTTCTTCTTCTTCTTTTTTCAAACTTCTTTCCTCGTTGAAAAAAAAAGCGCGACACGCGTTACAATGCGTGCCGACGAGGGACGACGATTACAGCTAATATCGTATATTGTGTGAGTGTGTATACATCGCCTAAAATTCGATTGATATCGGTAAATGACTTAATAAATTCCGTTAATATCACAACACTTGAAACTTCATCACTTGATCTCGTAAATATCGAGGTTACCCTTGCGCCTTCTCGAAGCCGACCAACTACTTTTCGTATGATCGTACGATTCTATCGAACGTTTCACATTCTCTCGATATTCATCCTCGTAAGCATTGAGATACAAGTTCTTTAAGAAGATTTGATTATCTAGCTCGGAGGCTTTGAGAAATCTCTTGGCACGGCTTTGCTGTTGTGCTTCCAGTTCGTTCAGAGTAAATCCCGAAGCATTGAATCCATCCGCATCCTTGAAATTTTCTTCCTCTTTGATCTTCGATCCCGTTTGAAGATTAGATGACACCTTCAAAGAAAGAAGTTTCCTTTTTTGACGAGTAACATTAGTATCTTCCGAAGCATTTCTAATACGTTTGCTACGATGCTTTGGTGCACCTTCCTTAATTGGAATTTCATTGTTCAAGACCAAATTGTCTTTGGTGGACGTCGTCGACGTTCCAGTTTCATTAAAATCGATATCCGACGTTGGCACAAGGAACGTCGTTGTCTCCGTCATCGAAATTTCCTCCGTCGTATTTAATTTATTTTCTATGATATGTTTGAAAAATGCATACATCTCGCCAACAGTGAACGCAGTACCATTTCTCACGGTGAACTTATCGATCTTCATTTTTTTAATTAATTCCTCAGTGGCGTTACGCGCCTCTAACATGGACAATTTTTCGGACACGTAACTGTTTACAAAATCGTAAAAACCTTTGTAATAATTCTTCTTGCGTTTTTTCTTATCCTTGGATTTTTTATTCTTCTCACCGTGAGATTGGCCGCTCTTCTTTCTGGACTCCTTGCGATTCTGTTTCTCGTTCCATCTCATGGATTTATTATAAAATCTCATAATCCTTTCGAATTCTCTCTTCAGTCTTATAAATTCTCTTTGATTTCTTATTTCGAAAACAGATCGACCCCTGCCCGATCCATTTTTCCTTGATTCGGTCAAATCAACGTGAAAGAAATTTTTACTCATGGCATTTAATAATTCGTGCATACTGCCATTGGTATTATTTTTTGGTTGTCTTGCATCCATACGTTCTAATTTCTTATAAACCATTCTTAAGAAATCGACGATCTTTTCGTCACGATTCCAAGTACCATTACCGTGGTTGGAATGTTTCTTCCATTGCAAAGACATAGTAGTCGAATTTGTACCGTCGTCATTTTCTTTCGAGGATCCATTGAAACCAGTAGGACGTTTCTCGTGATCACGCGCTTTGATCGATTCCAAATGTAGTAACTTCTTACCGACCTTTCTGAAAAACTCGATAAATTTCCTGCAAGAGATCAGAAAAAAAAGAAAAAAAAAAAAAAAAAAAAAAAAAAAAAGAAAGAAAAAGAAAAAGAAAAATATTTGATATTCAATATCGATGCTTTAAATAGACAAATATTCTCTTGATGATCTTACTTGTAATTAGCCGCAATGTCTTCCTCAGTGGCATCGGTTATCGACCTTCGACGTCTACTCCACCTCAGTCTAGGATGCTGACCCGGAATACATTTGGGTAATTCTTTAGGACTCCAATTTCCACCGATACAAGTAGCACCGTTAGGTCCTTCATCGAGTACATAACCCTTGTCACAGTCGTACATGATCTGTTTGTTGTTAACAACCTTCCTGACGTATGGTCGATAATCGTAAACACCCATGTTGCCAACCAGAAAGACTTTGCCATTTTCAATGAAACCAGGAAACGGGCAAAATACTTGAACGCAATGAGGTATGTCACCAGTCCAATTGCCATATTGACATTCCACGGATATAGAAGCATTTAATGGACCACCTCCGACTAATTCAAAACCATCCTTACACTTGAAGACAGCTTTCATACCATGATCCGTTTTAGGAGCTATGACCATTCCATTTTTCGGTGTTTTTGGCATTCGCTTGCATCTGGCAGGTGAACAACTCGGTACTATCGACCAAGTACCATTATTGCAAACGACTGGTGTACTGTTTGCTGCGAATTCATAATTTTTCACGCAAGATACCAATAATCTCTCGCCGTGTTCTACGACGGTAACATTGTTTATATGATCCTTCTCGTGACTAGCCACAGTTATATGTCCATTTTCAATTTGGGGTACAACGCAGGGAGCCAAACACTGGGGCAAAGGATAACGCCACTTACCGTCTATTTGACAAACGGAAGAAGCATTACCTTCGAGTTTCATATGATCGTTGCAACGAAAGATTATGCTAGCACCTAATCCAGTACCTGTCAACATCCGATGTATTCTCCCTTAATTATTACTATAATAAAAATATAATCGTCGAATTTTGTTTTTATTTAAAGATAGATAGATCGAATGGTCCAACGAACATTTGTGTTATCATGAGATGCACGGTTCAACGAGGAAGAAACGCTTTAACCGAGCGTATGGATATAACGTAGCATATGTGTATGGTAGTGGATATATTCGACTCACCTGCTTCGATATTTTCTATCCAACCGTTATAAAGAACCCCCGGCGAACCGCAATTAATCTCTTGACAGGTGGGCGTTTTTCCTGCCCATTTTCTATCTGCTCCGCAACGTCTGGTCGCCGCTCCCACAACCGTATAACCGTATTTGCACTCATAAGAGACTATGGAGTTATAAGCGTAGGAAGTATAGACAGCTTTTCCATTCTCAGGATTTTCTGGTTTAGGACATTGTACGGAAGTTACCTATAAAAGTCATAATTGTTTCTCTTTTTTTTTTCTTTCATTTCTTTTTTTTTTTTTTTTTTTTTTGTTCTTTTCGTCGGAATACCCAAGAACAATCGAATAAACTTTAATCCTTATCACTTGAAATTCGTTCTCTTTGTTTTATTTTTGCCTTTTGGCTTTTTATTGCTTGATGTGTTTGATATTTGTCTTGGCCAATTGTATACAAACATTTTTATTTATTAGCGAATAATTTAAAAATTATCTAAAAGATAAAAGGATAATAAAAAAAAAAATAATTATCTCTCTTTAGCAAATTAAAATTCACAAAATTTCTTTTAACATGACTATAGAATATTTTTCAAGTGATAAGGGTTAATAAGAGACGAACGAACGTTCGTATCTCTTACTTGAACGCATTGCGGTGACTCTTTAGGCATCCATGTACCATCCGCCAAACAGATCTTTTCAGCTCGACCAATCAATTCGTATTCGTTCGCACAGTGATAGGACACGCGACAATCGTACGTGTAACATTCACCTTAAGAAAACATGTATGGACAAACAATTATCTAAGTTTGAAGTGTATAACAGTGAGTTAGTCAAAAATTAGATGGGCAAGGAATTTTTTTTTTTTTTTTTTTCTTATCAAATCAAAATAAAAATAATGAATGGACATAGAGAAATGTTTAAAAGTTGTTTACATGGTTAATTAATTTTGTTTTCTTTTTTTTGTTTTTTTTTTTGTTTTGTTTTTTTTTGTTTTCAAACAAACTAAACCAATCAAACAATTTTGACGCATTCTATTCATTCTAGAAATATATATTCGTAGAATTAAAAAAATGTCTACGATATTTCATTCGAAATGAAAACGTATGAAGATAAAACGTACCAGCGTGCCATCCATTAGCGATGTCCGCCGGTGAACCACAATTCTGTGGTTCGCAGGTAATATCAGGACCGAACCAACTAGCGATACCATTCATCATAAGACATTTAGACTTTCGTGCACCTGTGGTGACATATCCATGATTACAATAATATTGGACCATACTGTCTAGATCATAAGTCGTTTGTTCGAGCAACGCATTGTGACGTGCATTTTTTATTTTGGGCGGCTGCGAGCAGAAGGAATTCTGATCCTTCTTACAGGACGGCGTAGTACCGGTCCAATGTCCATCGGCACGGCAAGTTCTTTCGGACAAGCCGACGGTGAAGTAATCTGGTTCGCAAGCATAATTTGCCCGATCACCGAAAAATCGTCCAGTGACCGTCACCGCTCCATGTTCGATTTCAGTCAAAGGTGGACATTCTCTTTCGGGTTTGATACAGGACATACCACAGGCACCGTCGCATCTACATTTCTTCTTCTTACTTTTGCAATCTTCATCGGTAGAACATTTCCTCAGGCACTTCTGTCCCAAGAGATCAGCTTGGTCCTGATCCCGTGGGCACATAGCGGACGGTGAATTCCTTGGATTCTTATATATACGACCATCGTCATCGATCTCAGGTTTCGGATGATAACTTTCATTATCGTCATCGTCATCGTCATCGTCATCGTCATCCTCGTCGTCGTCCCAATCGTCGTCGTCTTCGTCCGTCGCCTCAACAGCCGTTGCCTGTTGACTTCTTAGCTTCGATTCCGAGGCTAAAAATTGCACGCAGAGAAATAACAAGAGAACTATAGCGCTTGGCTTCATACTTATTTCTTTAATCTTTCGCTAACAAGCAAAGAGAATCAAAAGGCCCTCGGTCGTACACTTAGACGCGATCAAAAACGAACGGAACGAACGACTTGATCGGATCTTCTCTACCCTTTGACAACGTTATTCCTCACATGACAATCTCTTAATCAATTATCTTTCACTCCAAGACCAAATTTAAGCTCGATGACGCGACGATTCCTATGGTTGCACGACCAGCTCGGTCCATCGACGTCGACGTTCCGCGTCAGACGCGTTCGAGTTCAAACAGTCAACGATAGATTTCAAGCTCCCGCGCAACTCGAAGACACCAAGGACGCTCGTCGATTCTCTCACGAGCACGACTATTAATCGAGTCTGCCTCTGTTCGCCGTCCGAGAGGATTAGAACGCTTGCCCGGTCTCCTCTCTCTCTCTCTCTCTCTCTCTCTCTCTCTCTGTCTCTCTGTCTCTCTGTCTCTCTCTCTCTCTCTGTCTCTCTCTCTCCCCTATTCCCCTTTTTTGCTTTATTGCGCGAGAACTGCGCTCCTGTGCTGTGCCGGGAATTCACGAATATTCGCGCATCTCGCCACGCGCATCCTGCCTGTTCAATACATCTCCCACGCTTCCTACAGCTTCCAGCAGATGGCGAGATAGAAGTACGCAACGAAGGGGTGGAAAACAACCCCCTAAGCGACTACTAGCTTCTGCTTGTTGGTCGTCTTTCGGACGAGAGAGATCACCCGAGAGACGACTGGATTGTTACGAGATATCTAACTGAGTAACTAACGTTGTATAAACTTTTATAAGAGTGGCCAATGTTTTATTTTCTTTTTTTTTCCTTACGGTTAATAAATTATCTTTAATATTTATTACGAAACGAATTATATTAACGTCAATGAAGTTTCGTTTCATGAGTTTTAAATTCAATCTTGTTACGAAAGAAGATCTCGATCAAAATTGATATACATTGATATATATATATATATATATCTTACGTTTTGTAAGATTCATTCAAGAGACTAACACTTTCGAGATTTTTCAATCTACCGAGAGAGTACGAATGAAAAATTTATATGTTAAACTCGCGTGGGTGCGAGACGAATAGATCGGTTTTCATCTGGCAAAAAAAAAAAGAAAGAAAAAAAAGAAGAAGAAAAAAAGAAAAAAAAAAAAGGAAAAGGTAAAAGTCGATCTTGTTAGCCGACATACTACGATCGTAATCGTCCGATTTCGAAGTTAACCCGGCGTGTCGTTAGTGTAAGCTCGTGTTAGCTATTGTCTTGATAACGATCGTAATCAATCGGTGTGCAGTCGTTGCTTGCTTCGTTGTCGATGTATCGCCAAGGTACGCCGTAGGTGATCCGCCACGGAGCCAATCTCCTGTATCAGCTTCATCGTTCCATCGCCGTCCACCTTCGAGATGTCTTCATTTGTCTTATTCAAATGAGATCCCGTGAGACGGTCTTTAAGCGGCTTAACGGAATAAAGGCTTTGAGATTGTAGATGAAAGATCGAACGAAGACTTTGCAATATTGATCAAACTTTGTCCTCCTCCTTTTGTTATTATATTTTAATATATAAATATATCATTAAAATTAAATATTCTTTGTTGAATTGTTATTGCGTGTATGATTTCTAGGAGAGGAACGTTTAAATACCTTAAGGCTAAACGTTTGTATCTTGGAAGGTAAGCTGAAACCGGTAGCGTTTGCAATTAATAATAATTTATTGCACGACGGTAGAATGGCCGACAGCTTTCTCGAGTAAACTCGTATGGTTCGTGATGGCGCTTCTTCGCCTTTGGGCAGATTTTCTTTCTCCCGGTAAAAGGGAACGGTTCCGAGAAGTCATACTCTGTCAGGGCCGCTTCTCCGTTTGGTCGCTCGAGTCGTACCGGATTGACAGAGTGGCAGTAACTCGGTAGCTGAAAATGGGAGTGGCTGGAAGACAAGAGGACAACTCGTCCGGCGACATCCCCGTGGCGCCTCGTCGCGGTTCCTCGTGCGACTCTACGTAGCAGAGGTTCTCAAAAATATTTCCTTTCCAAAATTTCATCAATTTATATTGTCTCCATTGTTTTCGCATCATAAAGTTTCTTTCAATTTGTCTAAGTAAAGATCATACTTCATTGACTATTGGAAGGACTCCAAAAAGTTTGTCAAAAACTTTGTCCAATCTGAATATCATTCTTCGAAGATCTATAATAATTCTGTTAAACCTAACGATAATGATAATTGGATGTTGCCAAATGAGTAAACAGAAGTTTCGTAAGTTTACGGACTTGAGAGACTCTGTTTATCAGAGTTTCGTCTGAATGAGGGATGTCCCGTTTGTCTCTTGGTGGGCGGTATACTCGTCTGGAGTTGAAAAGACGACGAGGTTGTGGTGTCATCTTACACTGCAACGTGCCTACGTTGGTTTGGGGGTGCGGCACCATCTTTTCTTTAACTTACTTTATACCGCAAAAGGGAAAGGAATGGAACGCGAAACATATATATATATATATATATATATATAACATTTATATTTATATAAATATATATAGTTTAACAATTGAGATTTCACTTTAATGTATACTCAATTATTACAATATCATAATATTATTATTGAATCATTCGATTAATACAATTTATAAATATCTATTAAGACCATTTGAATAGTTTATCTACTTGAATCAATTCAAGTAAAAGTATACGCGAAAATAATTCTTGTATTATATCAGGCTCTGCGAATCTGTTTCAATTTTATATCAATTAAAGTAGGACACCGTATGTTTGATCGAAGAAGCTCGTTTACATGAATTTGTTTTTTCCCATGGTTGGTGTTCACAAAGAAAGAATAGCCTATGCGAGTTTCTACCCATGCTGTACCTCGTTATACGACCATTATCGCTCAGTCTCGCGAATCCATTATTCTCTCTTCGGTTCTTGATGGTCTTCTCCGCGTGCACCGGGTCGCACACCGTCCACATGACGCGGCAAGATTATAGTTACGCTCCTCCGCATTCGTACAACGAGTATAGAACGGCAGAAGGATGGATCGGCATCCACTTGCTGCTTGGTAATACCGCCTGGTATCTTCCATGCTCGATCAAACGAGCGAACGACGTCGACTTGTGTTAGATGCTGCGTCCCGTACCAAGAGAAATCCTGGCAACCTAATCGATTTTTAACGGTCGTTTGTATTCGTGCCGTTTCACACATATATATTATTTCATAAATTCATCAATTGTTACGATCGTATGACTTAACAACAATTTAAATTCTCACTGAAGTCGAAATTGTATTGGTCGGGTATTTAGATCAAAGGAAAGCAAAAAAATATATAATAATAATAATAATAATAATAATAATAATAATAATAATAATAATAATAATAATAATAATAATAATAATAATAATAATAAATAAAAAAAAAAACAAAACAGAAGAAAAAGAAAAGAAAAGAAAGACGTCGATCTTATTCAGTAGCGATAATCTTGGATAATTTCAAAGGCAAATCATCGACATGGAATGAATGAAAGATTTCAAACTAAGGCACCCACATAGACATCAGCTGAAAACGTTCAAGGAGATCAGCCTAACCGACATCCGTCGTCTCCTCGCTAGCTTTTGTCCCTCTATAAAATCCTGTCGACACTCACTTTCTCGCTCTCTCTCTCTCTCTCTCTCTCTCTTTCTTTCTCGCTCTGAGTCTCTCTCTTTCTCTTTCTTTCAAACGGATGCACCTATAAGAAATCGTATGCTGGACCACCTTCCTCTTTCACCTACGATTAAACGTACGTGCTTCGTGCTGCAGTCGACGGACTCTGCACGCATATATCTCTTTCTATCTTTATTTCTCTTAAAGACTTCTTCTTTTCTCTCTCTCTCTCTCTCTCTCTTTTTCTCTCTCTCTCTTTTCTTCTATCTCTCTCGTTGTCGCCGCTGCATCAATTCAAGAGCAATTGAATTCACGATTCCGGCTACTATTAGCAGCAAGAAAGGATTACGTAGCTTGCATTCGCTTCTCGCGTGCGTGACGCATCTGCGTTCGTATACAGACTTGTCCGTGAGAAAAAAAGAGAAAGAAAGAGAGAGAGAGAGAGAGAGAGAGAGACAAGAGAAAGAAAGACAGAGAGAAAGAAAACAAGTAGATGAAGTTGAAGAAAGGTTGGTATAAATCCATGTGCATCGATGGCTATATACGTTCTTTCCTCTATCGAAGAGTTACAAATGTATATATATATATATATATATATATATATATATATATATATGCATGAAACTGGTTCGAGAGAGATAGGGTCTGTTGCTAAAGTTCGTTTCTCAGGAGATAAGATATAATAATTAGTTATAAATAAAGAATTGCAAAGTTCTTTTTCCTAAAAACACTTTCGATTTCTTTCAGTTCGTCTAAAGAAAAAACAAACAAAAAAAAAGAAAATACGAAAAAAAAGAAAAAACAGAGAAAAAGAACAAAATAAGAAGAAAAAAAAAAAAATTGAACAAAAAAAAAAAGCATAGTACGATAGAAATATACCGTCGCTAATAGTCTTTTGGTTGTTAATCGACGTGTGAAAAATCGAACAGTCCGCCGAGAGAATAATTGTTTTCAATTTGTTTTTCTTTTTTTCTTTTTTTTTTTTTTTCCTTCGAAATGACTTTTATAGTAATATATAAAAACGTTGTGCTATGTATAATATATAAAGCGAATATATATATGAATATAGATATATATATTTGGATGGATATGACGGAATAAGGATGCAAGATAGAGAACAATAAGTAAGATGCATATAACGATCAGTAAAAGTATCGCGTTTTTCTCGGACGCTGATTGCAGGTTTCATTTAACGCGCTGTGAGCTTTTTGACGCGAATACTCGCACATCTCCTCCAGTAGAGAACTGGAGCACGCAAGTCGAGACAGAGAAAGAGAGAGAAAGAGAGAGAGACAGAGAAGATCATAGTTATTATGCAGCAGTATGTAAAACGGATTCTCGTGGGCCACCCGCGTAATTATTAAGCCGTCACGTTTATGAAGAACATCGCTTTTATCGTCTTCACTCTCTCGGTCTTGCAGGGCTCTGAGCTTTTTGTCGTTTCTCCCTCCAAAGTCCCTGCGGGATGCGTGTAATCCTCCTGTACTCGCGAATACTCTCAAAAGAAAAAGAAAAGAGAAAGAGAGAGAGAAAAAGAGTGAGAGAGAGAGAGAGAATAAGAAAGAGAGAGAGAGAGAGAGAGAGAGAGAGACAAAGAAAGAGATGAGTCGACTCCCACTGTAGCGTCATCTTACAACATTTTTCTTATAAGCATATTTCCGAGCTTGTAATTTGCGAGATTACTACGAAAATAAGTGGTATAAGATTTAGAGTGAATAAAAGAAAAAAAAAAAAAAAAAAAAAAAAAAGGAAAAAGAAACGACTCGCACAAGTTTTCTTATTAAACATTATTTCTTCGCGATTTATCGTGAAAAAATGAAACGTATGAAATTGAAATAGAAAGAGATATTTCTATAATTTTTATTCGATTGTTTGAAAGATTAATAGTTATATATGAAAATTCGTAAAAGTGTGATATTAATTCATTAAGCCGATGATTCTTATAATGAATAATTTTCATCATCTCAAAAAAATATATATTCTACGAGTGTAATTATATTAATTGATTTGGTCTCAATTTTTTTTTTTTTTTTTTTTTTTTTTCTATAAAATAAAGTCCGTGAAATAATTCAAATGTGGTATTAATTTTTTAAGGATCTCTTATTTTAAATATCGTTTGCAAGGATAGAATACTTAACAGTGATTCTAAAAAAAGTACTTGAAGTAATTACAATGCTGAAGACGAGGCCGATTCAACATGGAGAAGTTCTTCCTTTGCTTTCTCTCTCTCTCTCTCTCTCTCTCTCTCTCTCTCTCTTTCTCTCTTTCTCTCTTTCTCTCTCTTTCTCTCTATCTATCTGTCTATCTATCTCTCTGTCTTTTTAATTCACTCGTTCATCCTTTCTTTTTCTTTCCTTCTACTTCCGGTCACACGAGTTCCGCATCTTTGTCTCATTAATTAATCATTCAGAATTACTTCCTAACCGTGACGCGTGTGCGGATATGACGTTTTTGCTCATGACACGTGGACGACCGCGAATGATCGTACAAAACGTGATTTTCATGTAGAGAAATTTTAATAATAAAACACATTTCAAACATTTTAAAAAATTCCCCTACTGCTAAAACATTTCGCTAACGAGATTAAAAAATGAAAAAAAGAAAAAAAAAGAAAAGAAAAAGGAAAAAAAATGAGAAAAGAGTCCGATGTAAAGATAATAACGAGAATAAATTTTTTGTTCTGCGTTTCTTTTTCTAGAAAAAAAAAAAGAAAAAAAAACTTTTACGAAAGCTATTAGATGAAGTAAAATACATCGATTTGTATAAAATCATTACGAAAGTCATTAATATTATTCATCAACAATTTTAATTGTTGAAAACAACATTCAGTATTGCAATAGAATTCTATTGTAATCAATTTCTCTCGTTAACGAAAGAGAAGAAAAAGAAAAGAGAGAAGAAAAAAGATTTCACGCCGAGGCACATCTGTGTTAGAATCGAAAATTGATACGGTAGCATTAAATGATGCAATCAGACTATCTACCATCTGTTACGATCGAACGAAACTCTTCATCTTATTTCAAATCATATGAAAATAATAATAATAAAAATAATAATAATAATAATAATAATAATAATAATAATAATAATAATAATAATAATAATAATAATAATAATAATAATAATAATAATAGGAAGACTAACTTTCAATTCCCACGCTTAAAAGTTGTCCGAGAGAATGGACCAAGTAACAGATTCACAAGTAAGGATCTCACATAGATTGAACGTGAAAGAAGAGGAGGAGGAGGAGGAGGAGGAGGAGGAGGAGGAGGAAGAGAAGGAGAAGGAAGGCGTTTTATTCGTAGGTAGAAGCACCTTCGCCAAATTATCTTCTCGTTAAATATTTCAAGCAATGCATTATTCTCGCACGCCCCCGAACGAGAATTACCACGGCATGCCTGATTATCTTCTACCCATGGGCTCGCATCACGGTGTTGCTCTTATGTTACTCCTTAACGACTAGTTCTTTCCTCTCCTTTTCTGTCTCTCTTTCTCTCTCTCTCTCTCTTTCTTTCTCTCTCTCTCACTCCCTGTCTATCTTTAAAAGAAGCGGCAATGTTCAAAACACAGACCTCCTATTCATCACGAAGTATAATGCTCTAAATTAGATAAATCATACAATTTTTATCTCTCTTTCATTTTTTTTTTCTTTCTTTATTATTATTCTAAATCAAGCTAACGGTAAATATTATAATTTAATCGTTATCAACAAAATGATTACTTTCAAAATTGCGACAATTGTTTTCGAAGAAATTTCTATCGAACTTCCTTCGAAATGGATTTTTGATGGGAAAATTATACTTAACTAAGAAGAATTAAAAGAGAAAAGAATTGAATGAAACTATCGATCGAGGGATTATCACCGATAGAAAACTTTCGATATTAAGAAGGATTAAAATCTTCTCCTTGGGGATTAAATTTTAATAATATCCCTATATAGTTGTATATGTTTGTATATGTGTGAGTATAAAGTGAAATCTATTATCGATGGAAAAGAATTAAAAATGTAAAAGAAAGTAATGGTACGAGAATTTTCTTTCGATTCTTGAAATTGCAAATGCTACTGCATCATCTTCCACCTCGAGAAAAGAGAGCACGTAGAGTATGAAGATCATCAAATATTTATGAATACTACTCTCTGGCTTTAACAGATTCAAGTCATGCAACTGTGAGAGCTGATAACATTCGTTCGGAAACGATTTCCTTGTAGAAGCACCTGTATCGATTTAAGTGCCACCACTTGTCGTGAGCCACGTGTATCCTTACCAAAATCTCTTTCGCATTATTAAGAGGAGAAAGAAGAGGAGGAGATGATGGAGGAGGAGGAGGAGGAGGAGGAGGAAAAAGAATTTTAGTGGCACAAAAACGAACGACAGTAAACGACGACGACTAAGAGAAAGTCCTTTCATTTGTACTACTTAATACCATAAAAGATGAAATATGATGATGTTAAAATGCATCACGTTTAAAATGTCCCCTCTATATCTGAGAGAATCTTTCGAAAATCCAATTGAAGATTTTCGCATGCGAATTTAGGTACTAGGTGTGAAATTGTAAACGTAACAATTTTATCGTTTTTCGTTTACCGTTAGGCCATTAAAATCTGCCAATAAAACACGTATATATGATATGTACGTGCTATCGGTAAAGGAAAAAATATTGAGGAAGAAAAATTTGAAATACTTGAATATTTTTTTTTTTTTTACTCGTTAGACTCGTTAAAGTGAACGATGAAACGATTTTTATTTCTTACGTAATAAATATTAAAACGTAGATACATAGTTTTTTTTCTTTTTTTCTTTTTTTTTCAAAAAAGAAAACTTTCCAATGATTAACTTAATACTATTTGGTTGAATAATAATCATTCGATATACTC
This sequence comes from Vespa mandarinia, assembly GCF_050613455.1. Classification (NCBI taxonomy): domain Eukaryota; kingdom Metazoa; phylum Arthropoda; class Insecta; order Hymenoptera; family Vespidae; genus Vespa; species Vespa mandarinia. The sequence goes on from NC_140823.1 coordinate 3,787,643, forward strand.
TCTAGTAATATCTATTTAAATCATGTAGATTAGATTAAAACTGGTGGTTGGTAACTGTTTAGAAAGTTATCAAATTTATGGTAATAAAATGATAACTCATCTACATCGACAGTACATAATGTGTTTAACGTTCATTCCGACGAATAATCCTGTATGAAGGAAGGTTTCGCTTAAATAGTCTTATCTACATGTGTCATCTCTTAGTTCACGGATGCACATGAACAGTCGCTACATTTATATGCGCGTCATTAGACTTTTTAGTCGCATTGCCACTTGTGGCGTTCACCGTTCCCACAAGACATTTCCGCTTCCGGTCGACACGTGCGTTTGTCCTATCGACTGACTAGTCGACACCTGAATTCAAGTTACTATCTAAGTTACGTTTAACTCATTTTAATATTCTTTTAGAAATATTCTCATTGCATATTCATTTCACTCAGATCTTTTTATAGATTAAATATATTAAAATTGTATATTTTTTTCGTACGATCAAATTTTAGAGAAAAAGAAAAACAAAATATATATGTATATATATATATATATATATATATATATATATAATAAAATATAATAATAATAATAATAATAAATGATCTAAACGAAGTATTACATGATCATATTGAGAATGGAAAAAATATTTCCACTTTATTATTATGTTTTGTTTTTTTTTTTTTTCAAACAACCTCCAAAATTTACTTTCTGTTCATTTTGAGCTGCTATTAAAAAAAAAAGAGAAGAAAAGAAATGACTAATGATCGATTTGCGATTTAACCAATTCGAATTAATATCGATCGATCGAATTCGAGTTTATCTACTATCCATTTTACTTTTCCAATGAAAGAAATACAGGTACAAGCCAGCGGGTGGATCATTTTGTCTTAAGTTAATCAATACACTGTGGGATATCATGGGAAATATATCCCACGGGGAACCTTCGAGATATCTCGTATTATTAGTCACGAATCTTCGCGTGTTTCACGTTCGATGAGTTTCGATGGAAACGAGTTATCGAATTATTTTTTTCAATGATTCAAAATGTTAAAAACGATTTATATAATTGGAAAGGGCGTCGAAATGCGTGACGTTATTAAAAAAATTGTTCATTTGTCCCATTTATTTTGAACACGAGAAAAAGAAGAAGGAATTAAGAAATAAGAAAGAGAGATAAATAAAAAAGAAAAGGAAAAACAAAACGAAAGAAAAGTAAAACACGATGCTTATTAATCTGCAGGATATTAACTTTTCTTCGAAGAGATTCATTAAATCGATGCCGTGCTATATAATATCATGGATGCATGTAAGTCTGCGGGTATTATTAACGTGCTCGTTAATTACCGTAATGTAGCAATAACATTGTCATATTTATATCGTTTCTATACTGGTATATAAAAATTTATTACTTTCAACTGAACCATAGATTTATCAAACCATAACAAATATCTATAATTCTGTATCTCCCTATATCAAATTGTTAAATATTTATCAGTATAAATATATTTCTACGATTATTAAACTCACTTTTGCTTTCTTCTTCTTATTTTTTCTTCTTCGTTCCTTTTTTCTTTTTTGTTTGAAATCAATTAAATAAATTCTCATGTACATGATAGCACGATACTTAAATACATTAAGAAACCAAAATGATTAGATTGTTTGGGACATTTGGTTATATCGAAGCTGAGTATCTTTCATCAAATATTATGATAACCCTACCAAGAAAGGAGACAGAGGGAGAGAGAGAGAGAGAGAAAGAGAGAGTAAAAAAAGCAACTCCGATTATTGAGTATGGTAGAACCCTAAGGAATAAACGAAAGTGTAAATCTCAAGATTCAGAAACGGGTCTTTCTACCTTTGGCTCAGTAGGTCGTCCCACAAAGTTCTACAAAAGGAGAAAAAGAAAGAAAGAAAGAAAGAGAGAAAGAAAGAGAGAGAGGGAGAAAGAGAGAGAGAGAGAGAAAGAGAAAGAAAGAGAGAGAAAGAAGATTTGAGATTTACAGCCTAACGGCTCGTTCACGACTCGACGTCCAATTTCCGTGGATATACGCCGAAAAAACAAAAAAGCCCTTTTCCCCTACCCCAGTCCCTCGCCCCCTCCCCCCAACCACTTCCTCCCACTCTTCTTCCTCCACAAGTCACGAGTCCCTTATTTTTTCTATTCTCTTTTCCTTCGCTCGCATCTTCTTTTCTTCTCTTCGCTTCTCTACTCTTCTCCTTTATTCTCTTCTCTTCCCTTCTCTTCTCTTCTCTTCTCTTCTCTTCTCTTCTCTGTTTTCGGTTTCCTGCGGCGGCGAGCGAGCTGAGAAAGCCACGCGTGGGCGTTCGCAACGTATAATAACTCCTCCTCGCGTGGAAGTCCTGGGCACGAGCGAGTCGTTCCGCGTTTATCCTTAGCGAGCTTAGTCTTCGTGGAAAGAGAGAAAGAAGGATAAGGATAGAGATAAGGAAAAAGAGATAAAGAGAGAGAGAGAGAGAGAGAGAGAGAGAGAGAGAGAGAGAGACTGGACCACAAGAACGTGGTGGCCTTTTAACCTTATACGGTCCTTACACCTGCCACATCTCAACTTCGATACCATTTCCCATAATACTTGTTATATTTTTATATGGTATAGCGAAAAGGTAATGGATGATAAACGAAAGAGGTTGAAATTCTCAGGAATTTTTTCTTTTGTTCTTTTTACTTTTTTCTTTTTTTTTTTTTTTCATTTTAATATTTCAATTTTTGTTATTATTGTTTTATTGTTCATGTTGTTCGATCGTAGACGAATTTTGTGAATTACTTTTCCTTCGTTATTTCTTTTCTCTTCTTTTTCTCTTTTTCCTTATCCCCTCCTTGTTTTCCCGGAAAAGTTTCCTCGCTTCTCTCTTTTTCGTCATCTTCTTCTTTTTTTTTTTTCTTTTTTTTTTTCTCTCTCTTCATCACAACCATTTATATTAATTAAGGAAAGTTCGAGACCGCAACGCCATTCGAGTCAGTATCGCTTTGAACTTCACTGGGATTCAATTTGAACAGGAAGAAACTTTTTCTATGAGAGATCGTAAATCGTCTCTGAAAGGGTTAAACTCTATCCCTGTTGTTGGTATATATTATAAACGTGGCATCTGGTACCAATGAAGACTCCTACCATTCTCTCCTACACAGTGAGTCTATTGTTTTCCTGTAAAAAAGTCAAGTCAACGGATCAAGCGAGAATAAAGTAATCGGTACGGACGGGACGAAAATGAGAAATCTAATTTTCTTCATAACGGAATTACTTTCTAAATTTTTCTTTTTCTTTTCCGTCCATAATTTATTTGCCAGATGCCGTCTAGGAAAATCAATTATTTTAACTCAATAAAAATCTTACAGATTGTTGCACAAAGTGAAATTAATTTTTTGAAATATAATAGAATAAAGATGGTCCGAACGTGAAATCAAACAATTAATTAAAAATCCAAACAGACCTGACAATCGAGACCTGTTAAAGATCTGAATGAACAAAAAAAAAAAAAAAAAAAATAAAAAAGAAGAAGAAGAAAGAAGTAAAAAAGGAAAAAAAAGGTGAAATGGTCTTTCGCCATCTCCTGCAAAACACGAATGTTCGTTTTGGTGAGAAGGAAGAATTGGAGAGACGATTCATCACGTTTACGAAGTAACGCACGAGCACTGGCCCTTGTAGCCGGTAAAAGATAGGACGTTCGTAACGAGAAAAGAATTCTTATCAGGAGCTGTTATCTTTCTCTCCTTAGGACGCGACGTTCGAATGCGGCATAGCTGTAAAGTCTACGTGATAGAATGAGAAAGAAGATATACGAAAGAAAAGGAAAGGGCTAGAAGATGTTTGTGGGGGTAAGAGAAAAAAATTAGAATTAGGTTGGGTCGCACGCAGGTGCTGGCATAGGCACAGGTCAGGGTCAGATTAACCCCGATCAAGTTACCTACGGCGTGGGAGTGCTGGCAGGCCTGCGTAATAATAGGATAGAGCAACTGCTAGGATAGAAAGAGAAAGAGAAAGAGTGAGAGAGAGAGAGAGAGAGAGAGAGATAAGTATGAGAGGCGAGAAGCATTACTACGAGTAGAATCTCTTTCTTTCTGTCTCTCTCTCTCTCTCTCTCTCTCTCTCTCTCTCTCTCTCTCTTTCTCGCTTTCATAGATAGATCTCTCTCCGTTATAAACGGTTTCATCGAGCCTTCCCTTGATTTATCTCACCGTTTTTAACGAGATCCACCTTGCAACGAACGTCGTTCCATCCTTTCGTTCGGACCTTTGATTATCTTCATTCGATTTCGATTCCTGTGCTTACCTTAAGAAGAAAATATACGTAGTCCTAATTAATTGGATTTTTTGATAGTAACTTCAGAAAAAAAAGAAAAAAAAAAGAGAAAAAAAGAGGAGAGAAAAAAAAAGAAAGAAAATCGAATTGAAAATCGATGGTTTCGGTTTAAGGGTTGTGTTTCATAGAATCACATAAAGGAAGGTTTGGAAAAAATTGATAGCTTCCTGGCGCATGATTTATTCCCATATGATTTTGTAATAATTATTATTGAACGGAGGAAGGAAGAATAAAACAAAAGAGAGAAGAAAAATCATGTAACAAACTTCGAGAATAATATTCTTGATAAAAGAAAGTCATCAAAGTGAATAGTCAAGTTGAATAAGATGGAAAGTACATAGGTGTAGGTCTTACAAGCCACGAAAGAAAGATCGCTTATGTTCAGCGGCACGATGCTTACATATTTTTCTTAAGACGACGGAACATATTTGGTGATTCAGGAAAAGTATGCTCGCGTACTGCGTGTAAGCATACGAGAATGGACTCTAAAGTATAGATCCTCCTCCTTTTCTCTAGTGTCGCATACGAAGAGAGAGAGAGAGAGAGAGAGAGAGAGATGTACAAAAGAGAGAAAGAGAAACAGAGAAAGAGAAAGAGAGAGAGAGAGAGAGAGAGAGATGTACAAAAGAGAGAAAGAGAAACAGAGAAAGAGAAAGAGAAAGAGAGAGAGAGAGAGAGAGAGAGAGAGAGAGAGAAGAACCTGAATCGTGAGGCAATCCGTACACCTGTTGTGCCTAGTTCCGTGATTTATTTCGAAAACTTCCTCTCTCTCTCTCTCTCTCTCTCTCTCTTTCTCTTTATCTCTCTTGATATACACTAACCACGTCGTCTCTTATAACTCGTTGTAAGTAAGTACACACGACTGTCCCCCTTCTCTCGTAAACGCGCTGCTTTTCTCAGCAGCATTGTGTGTGGGTCGCGACTGGAATATTTCTTAAGCAGGACTTCGACGCGAAGAGACAGACGATAGTGAATTATTCTTGTACATGGCGATGCATCAATTCCCACACGCCAATGAAATTCGGTATGGACCACCGTTGGAAGCTATAACAAGAATAAGAAAGAAAGAAAAAAGATATATATTTATATATGTATATATATATATATATATATATATATATATATATATATATGTATATGTTTGTGTCCTTTTACACGTGCGAAAGATATCAAGAAAGGGTGTTCGAACTTTGCGAATGACTTACCTACGTTCGAATACGATACCATCGGAAATCGTTGCTCGTGCAAGGTGTAAAAGAACGGTATAACGACGGTATGGAGACTTCGAGAAGGAGGACGGCGGCTTCTTACTTACTGTCAAGTATTTATAGAATCAAAGATATATCATCTGCGAAGTAGTTACAAAGATTTTCACCAATATATATATATATATATATAGCTTCGATAGAAAAATTGTCATTTTTTATTTTATCGATTGATTTATTACTCCATCTTGGCGAGAATGATTCATTGTAATATGATATTCCCTGACTGGATATTAAATTCTTTTTTTTCTTTTTTCATTATTGCCTATTAAATTTGATTTAACTTTTAAGAATTTTATCAACTAACAAAATTTAATGAACAATTGACAATAAATTTAAAACTATATTTAACAATGAGAAAAGAAAAATAATTATATCGATTTTACAATGAGGATACTTAACGTGAACAGATAATCTACTTAAAATTCGAACAGGCGAGGCCGGCTTTTTCAAATCTACGGTTTTGATCGCCGAGAGAAGAGACGAGACTTACCTCTCGTTCGTCCCCATCGCACAATACTCTCATCCCTCTGATCTTTGCTCTCGTTCGCCTCGCGGCCCTTCGCGCTTTCGACGAAGTGTGTTCTTAATCGAGCGTAAATAATTGCATTTATCGCACCTATCGTTGTTGCAACGGATGGTGTAGCGAGGCCGAAGTCGCATCTCGAAATCTGCTTTCACTCTGAGGAAAGAAAATTGGTACGTTGCCAACAATCTCAAGATATTCAGCGAGAGAGATAGAGAGAGAGAGAGAGAGAGAGAGAGAGAGAGATAGAAAAGTGCCTTCGAACTTTGATTTATCGCGAAGGACTCGTTGCGTCACATTGCTGTTTCTCTCGACGACGATTACTAACTACACCTGCTGTGGTATCCGGCAATGGAAGAAATTGTGATCGATGGCAGTAAGATGGAATGAAACAAAGAAAGAGAAAGAATAATTATAGGGAAGCTATACCAAACGAATGACGCCTGATAATTATTCTTACACTTACTACTAATAACTTAATAAGAAAAAAAAAGAGGAAAAGAAAGAAAGAAAAAACAACAGCAACAGAGAGAGAGAGAGAGAGAGAGAGAGAGAGAGAGAGAGAGAGAGAGAGAGAGAGAGAGAGAGAGAGAGAGAGATAGAGAGAGAACTCCGATACCATACCGAAACAATATTGCAAACTTCGATCATTACTCTGATTAAACTATCATAATCGTGTATACACGATCTCGGTTCGTTAAACTCTCCTCGTAATCCACGGCGCCACGAACAGCGTCGTCAATAGAAGAAGAAATCTTTCAACCATGAAATCAGGGAGAAAAAAGAAAATGAAGAGGAATGCCAAGTGGAAGAGAAAGGAGAGAGAAAGAAAGGAAACGACGATGATAAATAAAAATGAAAGAAAGGAAAAGAAGAGAAAAGAAGAGACACACAAAAAAAAAAAAAAGAAAAGGAAAGAAGGAGAAAAGAAGAAGAAAAACAGTGCCGGTGGTTGTGTTATACGTTGAAGAAATAAGAGCCCGAATCTTGGTCGTCGTCTCTTCTGTTGTAGACCTCCTCTGATTGTCCACGAAGCGGTGCGCATCGTAAAGTATAAACCACCCACGGCATAAAGCTGAAGGAGTTATCGTAGAGAGTCACCTCCGCACCTGGACACCTCCTGCGCGCCTTTCGTTTCCCTCGAGGAAGAACGAGAAGAAGAGAAGAAGAAGAGGAACTCGAGAATTTGCCACGTCTACCAACTCTTTTAATCTCTCTTTCTAACTCTCATCTCTCTCTCTATTTATTTCTTTTTCTAACCATCCTTCCCTCTTTCTCTTTCTTTTTCTAATCATTTGTTTCTCTTACTCTTTCTATTTCTCTCTCTCTCTCTCTCTCTCTTTAAATCACTGTCTTTTCTTCTTCGAGTTTCTCTTTCTATCTCTTTCACTTTCTTTTTCCAAACACCACCGGTTCGCGGTCAGTAGTATCACCAAAGTCCCTTTTGCCGTTCCAGTACCCCTGTAGACCCCTGTAGATTATGGGAAACACCAAACGGAGGACGTTTATGGCGGTGGATCTCGCGAGCTCACAAGGCACTCAATCGCGGATTTGATACAACTTAATCGTGAACGAAGGACGAATCCTCGCATTCCTTTCTTCCAGAGGATCGCCGACGTCCCCATAAACAGGTACTCCCATCCTCCTATCTCATTCTCCTTTTATTCCTCGTCATCTTCTCGTTGGTCGACTCGGGGAATTTTTTGCGCGAGCGCAAATCTCGATTATCCCTAAGATACGTTTTCATTTTTTCTTTCATTTTTTTTCTATGATTTATTCTTTTCGATGGGGGGAGAAAAAAAAAGAGAGAGAAAAAAAAAAACTCTTACTCCAACTCAGGATAGAATTTTTTTTACACGCATACGTTACGTACCTATGTACGTGCGTATATAAATATATGGCGTATATCTTAAATAAAAATATTCGATTTGAAATATGAAACGTATTAAATCGATGGTACATTTGTAAAAAAGAAGTGGAAGAAAAAAAGACGAAAAAATCGGGGTCACTTACTTTTCCTTTAAGAATCCATATCCATCAGATATTTTTAATGCTATTGAAATGTACATATGCAATTGATGCATTTTATCAGTAACTTGCGTTAAAGAAACATTCGTCTTTTCTGTGTGATTTAAAATAAAGGGAAAGTCGATGAGCCATGCGTATAACACGGATATGTACATTGATTTATAGCCGTGAAGATCGTCGTCGATGAACAAGCAACGTATGTTACAACAATTGATGTATCAGATGAGAAATAACGATAAGTTCTTCCTTGAAGGAGAAAGTCATAGCGATTTACATATTATTGAGCTGTAATGAATTGCAAGGAGCACGCCGACACCCTTGAGCGTTTATAAGATATTGATACGTTCGAAATCGTGTATCGATAAAATTCCAATGAGAATTAACGAGATCCGATTAACAAGTCGACTATGATTTTGTTATATCGAAAAAAAACTTACGCCTTTTTCTTTTCCTTTCTTTCCTCTTTTCTTTTCATTCTTTTTTTATTTTCCTTTTTTCCTTTATTATGAATTCATTTTCAATTTCATCTTTCTTGAATAAATGTATGAAATTATTTCTGAATATCGAATTGTTTATTTGAATTGAGAAAGACAAATCGATAGCAATACTTTTTTCTATATTTCGAAGATTAAAAATCATATGTTACAACTCATGAATTCGTATAAAAAAGAAACAAAAAAAAAAAAAAAAGAAAAAAAAGCACACACACAAAAAAGAACATAAAAAAAAAAGAATTAAAAAAGAAATAAAGAAGAAAATGATTTCATATTTTATAGATATACTTGACGTTTTTATAAGAAAGAGAGAGAGAGAGAGAGAGAAAGAAGAAACGGATGATAAGTTAGAAAGAACGAGCTGCTAAGAATTCCTTGGAGATTTCTCAACGAGATAACTCTACTCGACTTCTTAGAAAATAAAACGGAACCTCTACTGTTTCTCTCGTATGAAAGTATAAAAGAAAAAGAAATAAGAGAAATAAAGAAAAAGATAGGAAGTAACATTGTAGATCAAGAGGTAGCATAAGATAGGTAAGGACTCGTTGAAACGATCCAATCCCATCTTCCACCATATACGGTGAATACCAAGGATAGTACGTGAGACAAATTAATTCCATTTGATCGAGCAAAAATCATCAAACGATACTTATTGCGACGCGTGGGAGAATTTCAATTATAGTCTTCGTTCCCGTGTAAGAAAATCGATGACATTTACAATCGAATGAACGAACGAACGAACGAACGAACGAACGTACGAACGAACGAATGAACGAACGTGCAGAGATGAGATCCTTTCATAGATAGAAAAACCAGTGAGATGTATTCCGTGAGATGAGAGTGAATAGCAGGGAAGAAACGATGATATGGGAAGATGTGAATTTTGTTAAGAAAACAATATCTCGAGGGAGAATGATCGAGAAGAAAATCGAAGATCTTCGGAGGATAGAAATTCAGTGATCTTCACGAAACCGATTACGAGGACGATATCACGGTGAAAGTTTCAACGAGTCGGTATCTGAAAAGGTAAAACCTCCAAGAAGGAATGAAAGAAAAAGGAAGAGAAAGAGCAAGAAAAAGAGAAAGAAAGAGAGAGAGAGAGAGAGAGAGAGAGAAAGAGATACGATTACTCGTCGATTCAAGCTCGCGCCTTTTTGCGGTGATACATCGAGCTGCGATAATTCAGCGAGTCTCTCTCGAGTTCTTCGCTTGTTCGTTTGCTTCGTCGTCGCCGTGGCTAACCTGTAATTTCAATTTGCCGAACGGACAAATTAGTCGCCGTCGGCTCGTTACGTTCCTCGCTCGAATCCCGCCGGAATCGTTTCTTCACTGTCACCGTCATCACGATCTATATATATATATATATGTGTTTGTATATATCTGTACGTATACAAGGCGAGTTCCTATATGTGAGACAGAGAAAAACGAAATACGAATATACACCAACTTCGAAATGTAATCCAGGAGTTAAATGCAATTAAGGTTCCTTTCGAACCGTCCCAAACGTTTTACCTCTTTACCTCCTTACTAAGAATACTTTCTTTTTTCTTTCTTTCTTCCTTTTCTTTTCTTTCTCTTTTTATTCAACGAATCACATGTACCATCTGTTTATGGTATTATTTTACAATTAGGTTCTTGCAACTTAATACGTTTCGATTTAATTTTTACTTTATTTTAACTTTAACTCGATATACCTATATTTGGAGCAATCATCTAACCGAAACCAACAATTTTCTAACGAAATTAATTATTTTAAGAATATTTAAAATTAATTCGTAATTTTTATCTCAGCATGATTTAATTTAAATTAATAAATATCGAAGATATTAAATGATCAAATCAATCGTCGTAACTATTTCGATTAAGTTTCTTAATTTGTTCATTTAATTGAATTTGAAACTATTCGAAGTACGTGTTACGTAGATTCGAATATTCACGTATATCATTTAGTTTCATTATTTCATTACGACAATTGAAAAATCATAATTTTAATTTGGCTCGCGTTTATCCACGCTTTATGTTTTTTCTCAAAAAGCCGATAGATTTCGATGAATGGTTAAATACGACGCGTAGCCGCGTAACGACCGATGCCCGTTTAATTACACACCGCTAGTTAATTTATTGCGAATACCTGAGCTCGGTGGCAAAGCGATCAGATAAAAAAGGCCGCGTGCATAAAGCACAGCGTCATATAAAACTTCCTTTATCGCCAAAGCGATTCGTGCTGTTCGTTCGAACGAGTAGAAACCCATCTTGTTTCTCTCTTCTTTTTCTCTCATGTCTTCCTCTTTCATCTAACTTTCTTCTTCTTCTTCTTCTTCTTCTTCTTCTACTTCTTCTCGTCTTCTTCTTTCTCTTCATCTTCCTCCTCCTCCTCTTCTTCTTCTTCTTCTTCTTCTTCTACCTCTTGGTCTCTCCCTTCTTGCAGCAAGCAAGACGCGCGTCCTGCCTGCGGCCGCCCACGCGCCGACCCGACGCCCTCCCACCATTTCAACCCAGGCAGCATGGGTTCTCTCGCGCTTCTCTTCGAGTTCCTCAGCATGGGAGAGACGACGTGTATACGTGCCTGGGCACTCTCTTACACTCTGAGAATATCCCCTCCATACTCACTCACGTCACGCGCTCACTCGCCTTCACTCGCGCACGCCAGCTTCCGAGCACACGGTAGTCCACGCGCGCGAACACTTCCTCTCCAATCTTTTTCCTCTAGCTACCTCGGAAATGGAAGGATAAGATAATTCATTTCTGTCTTTCTTTTTCTTTCTCTCTTCTTTTCTTTTCTTCTCTCTCATTATTTCTATCATTATATAGCCATATTCGTGATATGAATATGATCATGACGGTTCTTCCTTCGGACGAATCGATTTTATTTTTTAATATTTTCAAATCTTCGATTTGATCCCTCAATTTGTTCTCTCCCTCTCTCCCTCTCTCGATCAGATGAATGACGGAGATTTGAAAAAAATCTCAGGATCAAATGCGATCTTATATTATGAGACCTTAAAAGTTCAATCACTTTGATGAATAATTTCTAGTAAATTTTAAACCAATTATTTTCCATCAATTTTATATAATTCGTGTGACTTTGAAAATGAAAGAATAATATATTATCCATTTTCGACGCATCCATTCTTCGTCCATATACCATCGAATAAAACTCGTTTCATTTGTGTTTAATTCGATGAACTTAATTATCCCATAAAATTTGATACTCATAATTAAGGGGAAGTAAAGTTTGACTTGATATTATTTGCTCATTGTTAAAAAAAACTTTTCACGAAGAAAGAAAAAAAGAAAGAAAAATAAAAAGAAAAAAAAAGAAAGAAAAAGAAAAAGAAACTTTATTTAGAATGAATAAACTCTTTCCACAAAAATTTATTCGAAACATCGGGATGGTTTGAACACGATCGTTCTTTAAACTCTCAACAGAGTGGAAGGGAGGAAAAGTTTTAGGAGTCTGAGTCGGTCGAAGGATTAATCGCATCGTCGGAGATTCGCTTTGATTATCCTCGGCCCGAATCCTAAAAGAAGAGTGAGATGGAGAATATGGAATGACTAAGTGAGAAAGAGAGAGGGAGAGAAAGAGAGAAAGGAGAGGGTGCTTAATCGTGTCGAGGATCATGCGGGCTTTTAAATATGGCGACTCGCTAAAAGAACATCGCCTAAGAATCGACCAGGTGGCCAGGTGGGAGGACTTGATTGGACCAGTAACCGTGCTCGTATTAATAATTCAAAGGCCCTCTCTTTCTCCTTCTATATAAGTTCGAACAACCCCACTAGGAGATGAAGAAAAAAAAAAGTAATAAGAAAAAAGAAGAAGAAGAAGAAGAAGAAAAAGAAGAAGAAGAAGAAAAGAGAGAAAGAGAAAAAATTCGGTTTGTACGCGCGTCTTGATTTACAAGTGCGTTTATGGTGTAAGCGGCAGATGTACTCTTTCTCTCTTTCTCTCTCTCTCTCTCTCTTTCTCTTTCTCTATCTCTATTCCCTCTCTTTCGTTCTTTCTTTCATCCTTCTTCTCCACATCTTCTTTTTCCACATCCCTTTTTTCTCTTACGTGCTGCATAGGTACTACGGAACTATAACGCGTATTACAGAGCACGTATTTTAAGGAAGCTTCGTTAGTCCATCCCTTCGTTTATGGAGATCTCTTAACGATTCGAAGGTCCCCTCTTACCGTAACAAGTAAAGACGGACAAGCGAAATTTAAATCGCAGATTTGCCGCGGGGCCGAATCGCCGATTGGCTGAACTTTCATGTAGTCCGGGCCAACAACGATGCCAGTTAAATCGGCTGACCATTGTCCAGAAAAAATCTTGAAAGAGAAACAGACTGGAGAGAGAGGGAGAGAGAGAAAGAAAAGAAAGATCTAAGCACGATTTATTTCAATGAATAATTCTTTAAAGTGTTCCTCATTATCTTGGTCTATATACAAGACGTATCATTATTTTTATTCAAAATATATTCTCTGTTATTTATTTATTTAAATCAATGTAAAATTTTATAAAACGATCGATAATGTTATTAAATTTTATTACTGGTAATACGTGAAATTAGCAGTTTCTTTTGAAGTCAAAGAAAATAATGTAAAAACAGGTTAACAATTATCATATAACAAATTCAAAAGATACAATCTCGAATCCATCGAAGTGCGGACGTTTCTTTTGGTACAGCAGGCAAAAGCAGAAACTCTATACGGAAGGATGACAAATGTGAAATGGGTGCGATACGTTTCTTGCGATCGAAATCGCATCTCGAATCTCGATGACAAACGGACGAAGCCATATTTGTCAGAACAAATTAGTTCCAGAGATATCTAGATAAGAATCCATTGAGACGATTATATTTCCTGTATATGAAGATAATAAAATAACGGTGTCTGTAGATCGTTTAACTCTCGATGCTCGATAACAAACATGTTGAAAGATACAGAAAAAAGAGAGAGAGAGAGAGAGAGAGAGAAAGGAAGAGAGAAAATGAGACCAAAACTCGAATCATAAAATCGAATGTAAAGGACGTAGCGAAATATTCTTTCATCGTCCTTCCAAGTTCGAAGTATTTTTCTAAGTGGATGTCGCTTCGTAGAATTAAATTCGCGTAGGGGCTGCTGGACTTTAAATCATCCGGTAATTAGCCCTAAGAGTATTTCATTCTTTTTCATTCTCTCTGAAAGAGAAGAGTGGAAGGAGAAGACGATGGAGAAGAAGGAAGAAGAAGATGAGGAAAAAGTAAAGATTCGGCAACAAGAAACGGGTGCAGCAATTAAATTCATTTGTCAATTATTTGACGAATGCTCATCTCCCGAAGCTTGCTCATCCAAGTCACGACACACACGATGTATAAATATAGGTAGAGAAAGATTTTGAAGGTACGCGCGAGCGCACGTCCAACAGATTCAATTTACAATTAACTCGCATACTTTTGAACGTACCCTTTAATTGCCACGTTCGAAAGAAAGTCTCGTTGTTCATGTGTGGCCAAATATAAAAACCTACGAGTATATTCGTCGAATAATTATATATCCCCCTGATCATCCCTCCCTCTCTCAACCAACTTTACCACGGTTTTGCTTACCAATCCACCCTCCCCCTCCCCCTTCCCCTTAAATCTCACTTCCCTTTTTCTACCTTCTCTTTAACTCTTGACAAACCACCGGAAGCCTCGGTATTCTATGCATAGCTACTCATCCATCCGTAAGAGATAGTTCGACCTACTGATTTTTGTCGACACCCTTCCTCAACCATAGCATCTAAAAAGGAAAAGAGAGAGAGAGAGAGAGAGAGAGAGAGAAAGAATCCAATTAAAATTACACTTCGACAAGAGCGACTGCTCAACGAATTCCATGTTTCTTGCTTTCTTACAAGAGACACGTGTACAGATCCGGCATATTCTTTTTTAATGAGCTTAGTTAACTCGAATGTTTCTGATGGTTCGTTAGTGTCAATGGATCATTATTATTATTATTTTTTTCTTTTTTCTCTTTTTTTTTTTTTTTTTTTGAACGATTACATGGAATAACTGCAGTACGAAGATTAAAAAAAAAAAAATAAAAGCAAAAGGATAACAATTTTATGATAATCGTAGCTCGATACAAATAAATAAAGCAACACAAAATTACATGATCCCTTGGAAATCATCTTGTTAAGTGTGTCATTAAATAAAAAAAAAAAAAAAAAAAAAAAAAAAAAAAACAAACATTATCTTCGTGATTTCGCAAAGGGAAAGACATCTTGACTGACACAGGTATCTACCATGATATGGCGATTCACAGAAGGGAGTAAGAGTTATATGTTGGCTTGGAACGCTATCACGTTCTACGGTCTCTTAAGCTTAGACGCGACCATTGGACGGCGCCGTGCATCAGTTGCATCGTGGAATGCCGTTCCAATGTTATATCGTACCACCTGGTCTTAACCGGAGAACCTCGAGAGAGAAAGAGTAGCACGATAGTACATTCTCTCTTTCTCTCTCTCTCTCTCTCTCTCTCTTTCTCTCTCTCTCTCTCTCTATCTCTTTCTTTTATGTATCCATGGGAACGCGTTCGCCACGTCCATAACATTTACGATGAGAGAAAATCACATAGAAGAATCCTTTCCTTTCGATTTCCTTTGGTTTTCCCGGGAGGTGGTCCGTCATATCGATAAAACGATTCATTATGTCGGCATAAGATCGATAGAATACGTCAGAGCTATCAAGCCGTTGATTACTTTTATCGCGTGAGCTCTTCGTCAATGATATATCACCCCCGTCGAGATCGTATCCTGTGGATTATTAAGTAGAAAGATCTACAGAGAGACGGAGAGATAGAAAGAGAGAGAGAGAGAGAGAGAGAGAAAGAGAGTATTTGAAGGCATCATAAGATTTGTTATGCCATTCGTAGTACATATCGTAATAATACTCTTAGAACGTAAAATATAAGTACTTGTATAATTATATGTACCTATCTACGTGTAAAGATAGAAGAAAATCGAAATTCGTGACGTTCAAGTTGAATTCGAAATGTCATCGAAGATAACGAGTAGTCAACGCGCGTTGGAAAAAGATTCCATACGTATATAATATAAGACGTTAACGACCCGTTGGAATTCTAATGCAGCAAGAATATATGGTACGAAGTTGTAATACTATATCTTCTCCTTGAAGATTTCCATCTTCTCGATCCGTCGTATGATTATTATTTCTCTTACGAAAATAATTTCTTTCATTTTGTCTGTTAAAATCAAAGGGAAAGGGAACTCCGATTATATGAAAGAGAATAGAAATAAAGGTTGAAAAAATTACGGCGGCTTTTTAGTTTCTTGAAAGACGCGATATTTCTATAAAGTATAAGAGAGAGAGAGAGAGAGAGGGGGGAGGATGAGAGAAAGAAAAAGAGTAAAGAAATGAAGAAAAGGGCAATTTGTGGTACACTGGAAATGTTTCATTACGAAGAGGCGCTCGGTCCATAGCTACCGAATTTTGTAGGAGCTACCGTTGTTGCCCGCGAGCCGAGTAACTTTCTTGGTGTAGTCTGTCAGTGGTCCAGCATCTGAAGACTCGTAATTGAAATTCGCTGCCTCGGGATGACCACCGACCGCAAATCGCAACGCCACGAACACTTTTGTTCTTTCGCTTCCGAAGCGATAGCAATTTGCATCAAGTCGAGAGTCGATCCCTTCGCACGCTTACATTTTTCTTCTTCTTCATCACGGTCAGAGGCTCATCCACAACCGAAGAAGAAGAGAAATAAGATATTATAACGGACTTGTGAGTACTTGGATACCGAAAAAAGAATTTCTCATTAAGTTACGACGATAATGAACGTCCCTGTCCAGGAAGAAATAATTTCGATTCTTGTACGAGCATTCGTCTTGATACTCTCGAACCATGAGAAAGGCGAATAATACCTAACGCTTTCGAGACGGCTCGATTTAAATATCAATTATCTGCCCCCGATGAATTTCGAGCTTACTTTTTTTCAATTATCCTACCATAAGAAATTTGATAAATATGTTCCTTTGCGAATATTCTTTTGATAAAAAAGTTGGATATATGTGTGTACGTATATACATATATATATATATATATATATATATATATATAAATATATATTATATTTAATAATATATTTGAAAATAATTATTAAAAAAGAAATTAATAGAACGTATTTGACATTATTTACGAATGATAATTATTAGCAATATTATTACTTAAGAAAATTACTCGTATTAAATCGACATCGTTAATAATCGAACTAATAAATTAATACAAGTCAATAATAATATTTCATAAAATGTCCATTGCCATTTCTCGATTAATTTCATCCGTTGATCGTTTAATCGCGTCTCTTCGATCTTCGCCATGCTAAGGGATCCCAAGAAATCCATAAAAAGCACCGTTGGTGTTATGATATATTGCGATGGTCGATACGATGTATCGCCTTCGTCCTCCCTCTCGCGCACAGGAGGGATTTAAAGGCACGAATTCGTGCTCGGAAAAAAAAAGTAAAGAAAAAAAAAGAGAAAGAAAAAAAAAAGAAACCTTCGGCCTTTCGCGCGTGGTCACCGTTGCGCGACGACAATAAATTCTAGAGGAATCTCTTTTTCTTTTTTTTTTTTTTGTTTTTTTTTTTTCACGAATTCGAAATGTCAGAGAGCGAGAAACTTGCTTGTATCCAACACACGGACGACAGCAAAATGCGAAAAAGATACGTTCAATTTTGGATTGCGAAATAAAAAAAAAAAAGAAAGAAGAAGAAGAAGAAGAAGAAAAAAAAAAAAGAGAATGACAATTGAAAACTTGTTCGAAATGTCGAATTTTTTCTGAAAAAAAGAAGAGAAAAAAAAAAGGGGAAAGAAAAACAAATTGAATCTATCGAAACACAATAACAATAATATTAATCTATCGCACTTGTAACTTTACATGTGCAATTAATCGTTTATACGCCTGCATTAATATTTGAAGAATACGAGTTGTTACATTATAATTGTACTATATTAAGTAAAAGTTTTGTACACTATATATATTTTTTTTTTAAATACGTAAAACAAAATTAGCTTATAGAGGATTAATGACGAGATTGTCCTTGAGATAGCAGGATCGTAATCATCTCGAACATTCGTAATAATTCGTGCGACGCTGTCAGTTCATACGATAACGTTGCAACGCATACGAAAGGGGTAAAGATGATATGGCGAGTAGAGTGGGAGGGAAAAGGGAGGAAGGGTATCAAGAGAATTAAAGTTGATGAAAGATCTCTCTGACAGCGATTTATTCTCGAGAGTGATGCGATACCTCTGGCCGACGTCTCTCTCTCTCTCTCTCTCTCACTCTCTCACTCTCTCAGTCTCTCAGTCACTCTCTTTCTTTCGCCATGAAATATCGTGGCTCGAGAGAAGAAGGCGAGGTGGTATCTCTGGCGAGACGCTTGAATTTGTTATTTATAAGTTATCATCGTCGCATTCTAGTAAGAGGATCCCCTTACTTCGATACCAACGTTAACCAACTCTTCTCGTGTTTTAACGTCGCAAATGATACTCGAGTACTTTATAATTATAACATTCTTATTCGTCTTTGTGTTTAATATTTATATCATTTTTTTTTTCTTTTTTTTTTCTCTCTCTCTTTAACAAGCAACTTATATCGAATTATAATACATCCTTTTTATCATTTTATCAATGAATATTTTGAGGAAAAATAAAAAAGAAAATATAATAATTTAATTATATAATAATAAATACATCGTATCCGTTTGATCATAGTATCATAATTATGACGTTTTGATTATAATTCATTATTGTTAAATATTAATTCTTTCGTTACAGTTCAATTATTAATTCGTTTAATAATAATTTTCTGACAAAGAAAAAAAAAGAAAAAAGAGAAAAAAGAAAGGAAAAAAGAAATAAATAAATAAGACAACGATTATAAACATTTTTAGAATATCGATCTCAAAAAGTTTCTCGTTCTCGTTCGATCATTCTTTTTCATTTACATACGTGAGACTCTTTCGTTTATTATACGAAATTTACCGTAAGAGTTCCATATAAGGATCGAGTCGAAGACGATGCTGCCTTTCCACGACTGTCAGCGAGAAGGCTATTGTCAACGACAGATGGACGTCCAACAGGCACAACACGTGTCGCATACGTGGATACGTGGATACGTGGATACGTGGATACGCAACACGCTCTTTTTCTCTTTCTCTTTTTCCTTCCCTTTGAAGCTCTGAGAGAAAAGATATAAAGAAGCAGTCCATGGAAGATACCTTTTGTTTTAACAAAAGACCGTTCAGAAGCAACTTTGCATCGTCTTACCAAAAGAATGCATGTGTCGCATCTGCATTGCATTTTTAGTCTCTCGATCTCTTTGTCTTTATCTTTATCTTCTTCCTCTTTTCTCAATTCGTTTGGTTAATTTTCTTTTTCTTTCATTCATTCATTCATTCATTCATTCATTCATTCCCTCTCTATTATTATCTCCAAATAAATATATCGATATAATTTACGATATTAATTTTATTATATCTTTAGAATAATCATTAATTTTCTAACAATTATATATATATATATATACATATATATTATATATAATTTATTCTATGTTATTTATCATATCGATATAAATACATGTTCGACAGGCGGCGAACAGAAGTGAATTTTTCGTAGATATGGGGAAAAGGAGAAGAAGAAAGAAGTACTTCGTTATGAATCATACCTAAAAGAACTCATTCCGATGGAAGGCATTTCTTTTTATCTGATACCGGATGATACTCATGTGAAGATCAAACGAAAGGATGCGAGTTATTCCGAGTAATTTGTAAACTAACGATTTACATCCGAAAAATCAACTTTAACAAGCGATACGATTATCAGGAGTCTTCGATTTAACGAGACTCATCGTATACGATGTGGAATTCACTCTTTCTCTCTCTTTCTCTCTCTCTCTCTATCTCTATCTCTTTCTCTCTTTTTCTCTCATATTTCTTGGCAAAGTGATTCCTGGACCGAGCTTGAAGAGATACGAAGAGAGAAATAAAACTAAAGGTAATCGTAGCACTTAGTAAAACGTATCCACTGTAGTGAAGAAAGAAGAAGGAACGACGTCCTTCGTAGGGAGGCAGGTGAAAATGGTTGAGTAAAGGGAAAGGAAAGAGAGAGAGAGAGAGAGAGTGAGAGTGAGAGAGAGAGAGAGAGAGAGAGAGAGAAAGAAGAGGGAGAAGAGGGAGAAAGGGAAAGAGTAGAACCAAAAATGCTGACTGTCGAAAATTCGAAGCGCTACAAAAAGGACACCGTAAAGATACTCTTTATCGTACAGTTTCTGGGTGAGCATTTGTCCCTGAGTGCCGTTTATCTCGGTCCCTGGTAATGCCTGTAACCTAACACTGTCCTGCCAGAGACAGATAGCGAAGGGTAACGCGCAGTAGAAGAAGAAGAAGAAGAAGAAGAAGAGGAAGAAGAAGAAGAAGAAGAAAAAAAAAAGAGAAGGAGATGGAGAAAGAGAAAAAGAAGATTCCAAAAAGAGAAAAGAATAGAGAATGCGTCAGACAGGAACGAACCCCTCGTAAGGCACACGTACTTACATACGTCCGTCTACATCCTTTTTCCTTTCGAAGGACGAAGGCTCAGTATGTAACGGATATGAGACGAACCCCCTTAAATATATTTATACGTATACATATACATACATATATATATATATGTATGTATGTGTGTGTGTATGTATGTACATGTTATGTATATATTTCTCGTTGAGCCAAATTTATGCATGGCACGCTCGGACCCACTCAAATTTAAATGCGTCTCTTCGAGTCGACTAAGTATCGAAAAAAATGATTCTCGCGTCTTCGCTAAACAAAATTTTCTCTTCGTCTTTCGTGAATTTAAAAAGAAAGAAAGAAAAAAAAAAAAAAAAAAAAAAAAAAGAAACAAGGTTTCTCTTTTCTGTTTTCTTTTTTTTTTTTTTTTTTTTTTATTTGACATTAATCTCATCGTTAATATTACATACAAGACAAAAATAATAATAATATTAATATCAATAATAATAATAAAAACCATTAATGTTTGGATATAGGATGAGTATAATTAAATGTCAAATTCTACGTGGAAGAGTTTTGTAAAGTGTTTCACGAAGGAGAAAAAAATCTTTCCAAAAAAAAAAATAAAAAAATAAAAAAAAATAAAAAAAAAGAAAAGAAAAATAGAAGAAGAAAAAAATAGAAAATCAAGGAGTACAATCGATAAGATAAATTGAAAAGCAACGTCGTACAAGCTGCTTAACGATTGTACAAGCTTTTAAGGATGAGGCGTTTGTTAACGGAAACACACTTCGATTCGTTCGCTTCCTTTACCGGGACATTCTCGATTCCGCTTTACGATCGATTAAAGACGATAAATAGTTGTGAGTTCTTGTCGAAAACCATCAACTTCACGTCTATTCCTCTTAACTTTAAGGAAACGTCGTGTCGATGATGTACGACGACGCGATAGGAATATTTGAATATTTTCGTATATTTTTTTTCTCTCTCTTTCTCTCTCTCTCTCTCTCTCTCTCTCTCTCTGTCTCCCTGTTTTCTCTTTTTCTATTTTTTTTCCCCTCAGAAGAATTTCACTAAGTTATTGCTCTCCAATGCAGGAATTAGAATTTTATTACGACCGGTTCGACTCTAGGAAAGGATTACGATTTATCTTATATTTTTTATTTTTATTCTTTTATATATATATATATATATATATAAATTTTACATCATTTTACATTATATATATATATATATATATATATATATATATATATATAAATGATGTAAAATTCTTCATTCGATCGAGTTGGTTAATACGATCGAAAGAAAAATTATTAATATCGTGTAACGAGTTTTATTTGCGATAGTCGAGCTATTAACATTAATTAATGAAAAGGGTTATCATCAAATCGAATTCTCCGAAAGATTCCAGAAATACATTCCTCATTGATCCATTTTTAAAATTAATAATCGTCTAGATCTTATATATCTTCTTAGTCCATCCTTTCCATTGATTAAATATTTTAATCCTCTTTCATTTCCTTTTTTCTTTTTCTTTTTTTTTTTTTTTTTTTTTTTTTTGTTTCTTTTCCCCTACACTTGAAAATTAATTAACGCTAATTATCGAAGATCGATATTATTGAAAAAATTATTTTACAGTTAAGTGAAAGTCCTTAGAGAATATGGAAATACTTGGAAAACTCATGCAGCGTTTCCTCCGCAGATACTTGACACCCGTAAAAATTGCGGATACCAGGCGTGACATACGTATCCTGCCAAATGCTTTTTCTTTTCTAAATCCACTTGAACCGAAGAGGAAAAAAAAAAAAGAAAAAGAAAAAAGAAGACGTGGAAGAAGAAGAAGAAGAAGAAAGGAAGAAGAAACGATCTCACCGAAGCGTTTCTTTCTACTAAGCACATTATAGTGTCGAAAGATCAAGAAAGAATCTCAAGAAGTCGACAACTCGATAATGGCCTTGCCAGAAGAAGCACTTCGTTTCGATTCTTCGACAATCCGGAAATCAAAGATCGTTTTACGAACGTCTGGAAGTTCTCGATAACGTTAAGGACCACTTGAAAATTTTCGCGACTTTCCTACTAGGAAAATCAGTTTGCTATCTTATAAAGAAAAAGAAATCGACCGTATGGTTGTATGTGTGAACTGTCTTTCTCAAGATCTTGAGAGTTTTCTATTGTCACATAAATAAAAGATACAAAAGATCTACTTCAGTACGTTGTTCTTACTTCGTCAGATCTCGATTTACTTTTTATAACATCGTCTATTCGATCTTCTCAAGAGAAATGAAGAAAGGGAGAAGAAAAGCAAAGAAAAAAAGAAGAAGACGAAGTTAAAAGAAGAAAGGACAAAATAATTACGAGTTATCGATTTGTTTCCAACAAAAGGGAGGACGAAAGAAGAAGAAGAAGAAGAAGAAGAAGAAGAAGAAGAAGAAGAAAAAGAAGGAAAAGAAGAAGAAGGAGAAGGAGAAGATGGAAATGGAAAGGAAGAAGAGGAGATTCCACCCACGTAGAAACACACTTCCTGTTTTCTCTCGCAAAGGATATTTATCTATTTCTCGAAACCCTTGCTTGCCTAAACCAACACCTAACGTACGAAAAAGGGACGAAGTAGATGCGTATCTTTTCCGCACATCTTTCTCTCTCTCTTTCTCTCTCTCTCTCTCTCTCTGTCTGCCTTTTACTCTTTTTTCTAGCCTACCCTCGAAGCATCGAAAGCCGCGTAAAACCATCTCTCTCAGAAGAAATCTGAAGAACTACCTGCTCGTTCCATTACATGCCAGGCCTCGAACTCTTCGTTCTTGGTCTTATCTCAAAACTCCATCCTCTTCACGAATGATGCACTTTCCATCGGGGAAAAAGATCGGACTCTTCTTCATCGTGGCTCGCGCGACGACTTATCGACTCCTTCGACGTTTTTACCTGCGATACAGTTGACGCATGAACCATCATGCTAAAAGATCGATCGGAACGAACCTGACGTGGAAGGTTTACCGATTTCTTCTTTGTTTTTGCTTTACTTTTCTTCTCTCTTTATACATCTCTTTTACCGTTACAATCATTTACCGTTATTGCATATCGTGGATCTACTTTCAATATTCACCATTTCTTATTACGTTCGTTTGCAATCGTCTTTAAGAATAATTAATAATATCATTCTTACAATATATAATATTCGTGATCGTTTCATATTTAATTAATTCATTATCAATTTTATAAAATGAAAAATTGATATTTAGTAATGCATTTGTCCCAAGTATTTTATAAATGATCTACTTACAAAGAGAATATAAATTATTATCAAATTTCTAATCAAATATTATTAAACAATTCAACACGTACTCCGATATAATTCTAACACGATTAAAGGTTTAGTAAACTCAAGATAAATTCTTATTGGTGAGACACGAGACAGAAATAAAACGTGAGAAAGAATATTAGAATCCTTTCGTTTCCACGGTTTCAATCGACACCCGTTTTCTTCAATTGTGTTAAATCGTGAACATTCAGTAAATCTAATCCGTTCGTGATGTCCCTACGATATTCTCGATAATCGGAGACGACATGAACGATAAGTACAACCTTTTCAATTTTACGATCGCGAATTATTCAAGCACCCACGCGACTACGCGATGCCATTTTCTCTTCCGCCTCTCCTATTTTCCTAAGAAGGTGGGAAGATTGTGCGTAAGAGACCATTCGCGAACGTTCGCAACCTCGAGTCTCAACGAGATGCGAAACTACTCGAGTGCACCTGAGAATAACCAACCAAGAATACAAAGTACCTTGTAGGAATTCTATTTGCCCTACCAGTTAACTTGCATTCCAATCGATCGCCATTTGGAAGATCGTCAGAAACCGATCCCTTGGTAACACCTAATAATGAATCTGTATGGCGAATCAATTTACATTTAAATTCAATTATTTCATAAAGATATATAAATTTTATTATCAATAATACGTAGTAATAATGGATAATGTAACGTTAGATTTTATCATTATTAATTGTTAACATTGAAAAAAAAAGAACGAATAAATCTATTAAAATATTCAAAAAAAAGATCGATGGTATAATAATATATAATAAATCGATCAGTCTCGAGTGATTGTCTAATGATACGTCGTATTAAGAAATTCTATTATAAATAATAATTCGACGTGTTCGTAAACATTTACGAACATTCTTTTTCAACATGCATTCACATTTGCAACATCATCGAGCAAATTCATGTAACCACAATGAGATCGACTTTCGAGTTATATACACACATTGTTCAGGATAAGAAGGCGGCATTTGGAAGCATACGAAGAGAAGGATCTACGCGGATAGACCCGTCTCAGTATATGGGGATGAGGTGGAAAGGTGAGAGGAGGGAAAAGAGGGTGAGGAAGAAACGCGTGAGCAAGCGAAAGGGAGAAGACGTGAGAGAATGAAACAGAGAGAGAGAGAGAGAGAGAGAGAGAGAGAGAGAGAGAAGACACCCACGCAGGTGGAGACCACACACGACGGTCCCGTCATTTGTTGGACACCGCAGCGAGCATGTCGTGGCACACGGACACGCGGGCTACACGGCATTGTACACTTCTTGACGCTGTCCCGCCGCGTGTCTTACCTACAAGCCGTAGCCCGTGCAACTTTATGGCCGATGCCGATTGCGTGCGACTTGGCTAGAGAACCCCGGCGAAGAGGAAAAGGAGACAACGAAGACGAAGAAGGATAAGAAGA
>NC_140823.1:3817500-3870000 GCF_050613455.1 Vespa mandarinia
ATTTAATGAAATAACATTGTCAAGAGTATTGTATTTCTATAAGAAATTATTCAATAATAATATATATATATATATATATATATTATAATAGTTTCTATTATGCTATAATTTATTTTCTATTGAAAATTATTAATTAACTATATCTATAATTGCGTATAATTTAATTGTGTATTTAATCGAAAGGATCAAAAGTATTCATTAAATATATATATAATAATTTAATGATAAATAATATTATTGAATCGAATATAATTAAGAGTTCGAATTGGATCTATAATTCGTCCATTCAAAGTGGGACACCAAAGTGCATTATTAGGTTATCCCTTCGGCGTTAAGCAAGGCACGAGACTGTTTAACGAATTTTTTTTTCTTTTTTTTTTCTTCCTGGTTCACGTCGATACGAAGACTCTCGAGGAGAGCGCACACTTAACCAATTTGAATGAATTTCTTCGCATGAATGTGCCCGCATGAGAACGACCGTCGGCCATTATGAAAACTAGGCTGAATAAAACGCCCACATAATGCGACGTGGAAGGTTGCACCTGGCAGAGATCAACTTCGATCGAAATTTTTTTAACCGAGGAAAGTGAAACTTATTATTCGTGTCCAGCGTGAATGTGCTGCTTTTATCGAAACCGTTTCGTGGTACTCCGATCATCGTCTTCTTCCCGGTAACAATTACGTGAACACACCCTCTACATGATGATCTCTGTTTTATAGTTTGTATTGAAAAACAAAAAAGAAAGGAAAAAGGAAATAATAAGAAAACGAAAGTATGGTGGTCGTCGACTCGATCGTATACTTTCTCCACTTTTTATTTTCTTCAGACGTTGTCCAGAAAAGAAGAAAAGAAGATAAAAAAGAAAGAAGAATAAAATAAATAAATAAATAAATAAATAAATAAAGGAAAACTTTTTCACGTTGGAAAGTTAACGTTAACGCTATCAAAATATCCATATTATTCTTCTCCCTATGATACGAATTGATTATATCAATAATTAATCTCATATAAATGTCGACTAACTCCTACGAGAGAGTAACGTACGATCAAATCGAAAACGATTTCACCGTAACGATCATTCGCAAAAGCTGGGCCACGTCTTTCAGCCGAGAGCGACGCTATCGATTCGATAGAATCTCGTTCGAGAATTTGATGCTGATGAGTTGAAGCGTCGGCACTCGCAACGAGTATCGTTTCATTTATGAACGATCGGTTGATCAAAGGAACGAGAAAAAGGATGGTCTCGATCGTGTTCGATTAACTCGAGTGTGCCAAAAGTGTGTGAAGGTGGAATGTATAGAATGATCGATCGTGATACGATTGATGGAAAAAGAGCAACGAGAGAGAACAAGAGAGAGAGAGAGAGAGAGAGAGAGAAGAGAGATAAATTCGGTTTGCGTGAGCACTTGGAAGCTGCGGTCCAGCCACAAATATCGTCGCACACGAAAGCCATTAAGCAGATTAGCTTGGAAAGTGAGTTACACGAGACTCTCTTAATAGAGACTTGTCCTCGTGAAAGGTTCCACCTCCGCCTCTACTTTTTCTCTCTTTTCATCCAACGTCTCATCGACGTTGTTCACCAAGCACAACACTCATGACAAAAACTCCATTTTCGATCCAGCACCGCCTTGGAAATTGATTGCTCTCTGGGTGGCGAAGTGGGCGTATCTGTGTACGTGTAATTCTTGGAAATTCTCTTCAAGCGGAGCCAATAATTATGACGTTAATTAGCCTTGATTTGCCGTGTAATTATTACGCGTCAAACTTCCTTACTCGTGCCTTCTCCTTACTCTCTCTCTCTTTCTCTCTCTCTCTCTCTCTCTCTGTCCCTCTTTTTTTCTCTATATTCCTTTGATTTTAATAAACAAGAAAAAGAGAAAAAAAATACATGCTGTTTTTGTAATTACAAAGTTTTATCGGTTTACGTGGGCGTTAATTAAACTGAATAAAATTGTTACACAAATGTGAAATAATTATACGTCAGAATAATTAATAGGCAGACACGTCAACAAGAATATTAAGAAAATGTTTCGTTGAAAAGTGAAACTCTATTTTTTAATAAAAACGAACGATCAATCATAAAGGAAATATTTCTTTCTTGTTAAATTGTAATAAAGAAAATATTTTTGGTGAACTTTCTAAGATATTGTAAATATAATATAATAACCTTGGTTAATGGTTATAGTCAGTCTCTCTAGTTAGCCCCGCCCCTTCTATAGTTAGTCACGCCCCCTCTATAGTTAGTCCCGCCCCTATATAGTTAGTCCCGCCCCATCTATAGTTAATCCCGCCTTTACAAAGTTAGTTTTACCCATTCTATTTTTAAACTCGCTAGTGAAAGAAATTTTTAAGTGACGACATATATCCATTTATGTGCATCGAAGGACTACGGTGTCGTGAGATCTCTTCAGAGAATCTCTCGTACGTACTTATTTATAACAAAAAGTATTAATCGTAACAAATTCAAAGTAATCGACCTATTTAACGATCACATTTGATTAATTTTAAGATCTTAATATTTGTTAACGTTTAAATTGTAAATTCTTTTTTTTTCAAAAATTTACCAAAGCATTATAATAAATGAATGAATCGGGAATCGGTCTAATGAATAAAATATACGGAAAATTTGTAAAAGATAATTCGGCATGAAATCTAACGACGACTATCAATCTAGAAGGAAACGTTACTCCTCGTTAGTCGATCGGCCATAACATCTGCCGACGAGGTCGAGAGTAAAGGAAAGATAGATAGAGATGAAACTAAGAAGGAGAAAGAGATACAAAAAGTTGCCATTACAAAAGCTTTACGGTTCTTGCCCTTTTTGCGTTATTAAAAATAATGGTGACATATATTAGTTTTAACGAAGGAAGCCAATGGTTTTTGCTACCGTCTTTATGTGCTCGGTCATTTGTTTTCTGAGTAAGAGCAAAGGAAAAAAAGAAATCGAAACAATGGACGTTCTCGCGAATGGATGTAGGAATAAAGAAGGACGAAATTGTGAAAAAGGGAGAAAGATGGAGTAACAAGAATCGGGAAGATGCTGGAAGAAATTGGAGAGGGAAAAAGAGAGGGAAAGAAAGAATGGACCATAAAAAGAAAGGAACGATTATTTCTCCCTCTGTCTCTCTCACTCTCCCTCTCTCTCTCTCTCTCTCTCTCTCTCTTTCTCTATCTATCTATCTATCTATCTATCTATCTGTCACATGTACATACATAAACACGTACACGTACACATACTCGTTCACCTCGCGAAAGCGAAATCGCGCGGCCATGTTACATGTCGTAATTTCAATTTCAAATTATCCAATTCCAGAGCGTCACACCCACTATCGAGACTCTCTCGATACCGTTCACATGCACAAAGGACTCTGGCTTGGTTATGCGTTACCGTGGAAAGTACTTCCCACCGGAGTCCCTCTCATGGATTCCAAGTAGCACGTGCTAATGGAGAGTGACGAGACGAAGGTTCGATAATTAAATCACTGTATGCTAACGAGAACGTTTCCTTCGTATTTCCTTTTCGTATAATGCATCGGTCGATCGATAATTATTTCAATAATTTTACTCATCTCCTTTTTAATACAAAAAGTAACAATAACATTATATCAAATATAGGAAATTAATTGAATATCGTATAACCACGTATTAATTTATAATGGCCATAATTTTTCTTTATATCGATTTTTTTTCCTATTTTTTTTTTTTGTCTAATGAAAATAAAAAGCATTTCTTTTTTCTGTAAATGTCTTGGTATACTTCAAATAGGTCGAAGTATGCCAAGCCTTTTGAATACTACTCCATTGACACAAAATGAAGTAAGCAAAATAAGAAACCGAAAGGATTAGTCATAATATAGGCAGGACAAATGATTCCATGTCGATATTGTGCTACCCTTATTTGGAAACTTTAATAAAACAGAAAGTACACAATGACTTACGAGATATTTATCTTCTTAATCCAAGAATATTTATGATAGAAATTGTCAGTTTGTCCATTTAACTGAAATAACCGAGTCGTTTGCTGAAAGGGAAAGAGTTAAGAAGTAGCAGGTGAAAAGTCATCGGAAAGGTTCAGAACGTCGTTCGACCCACGCAAAAGACATTACGAAGATAAACGAAGGAAAGTTTTACATGGGGATTTTAACATTCGACGTTATTATGCGTACCCTTAAAACTTTACCACCAAATTTTATTCTTCTCTAATATCACATTGGACACGGGTTCAAAGCCTTCAGGTAAATTTTACTCGATTGAGAATAACCCTTCTCTTTTCTTTTCACTATCAACCCTTTTCTCCATTGTGAAAAGTCTTTGCTTTGTAACAGTAATTATAATTAGGATGGCTTCGAGTATTTGAGAAATATTTATTACGGTTGCCTGTAAGGTTCTTGAACTACGACAACGAAATATATATTTTCGAATTTCTTGCGAAAGGGTGAAACGAAAGAAAAGGGAAACAAGGGTGATTAACGTAGACACAATTTGCATTTCTCTTTTTCTTTCTCTTATTTAAATTTAACAAAAACCCATATAGCTTCTATGATTAATAATGATTTATAATGTATTGTGGTAACTCCTTCTTGGGATTAGTGGATTTACGCTATGGTAGTTTCACAGGAAAGCTTAACACTAAATTCTCAATAAGCTTCGAAAGGAAAACGTAAGTCTGCCGACAGACTATACGAATCCTTTCGCGTGCCAAACTTGAAATAATACCAGAGAATGACGGATAAATACCTAAGGCTCAGAAAGTCCTTGATCCTTCAAGAATCTGTGAAATAAGTCGAGAGATTTATAGAAATCCTTTTTCTTGTTATTGTTATTTTGATTTACAGTCTTGATCTTTCATCTCTTTTTTCTTCGATTTCTTACGACCTACGAATTGACTAATAATATCGACTATATTAAATATATGTAAATATATATATATATATATATATATATATATATATTTTCTTTTTTTTTTTTTCTTTTTTTTTTTTTTTAATATAAATTTATGAGACAAAAGAGTATGATTCAAATATCAAATTTCTTTTATTTCTTAATAATTCCTTTTTTTTCTTAATGAGAAAAAAAAATCATTTAAATATGAATAAAAAAAGGATAATTAAAAATTGATCTTTCTTATTTCCTACATTTCATAAGTATATCAAACAAACAAAAAAATGATTGTCGAAAAAAGAAATCGATCGATAGATCGATCGGATTAGTTTTTTCGTCGTCTTTTAGAAAGTGATTCATAGCAACGTCGCGATCGTATATTAGGAATGAACGATACTTCGTCGAGAGAGAGAGAGAGAGAGAGAGAGAAAGCGTAATGCGACAGGCTATAATACACTCTTGGCTTCCTCTCTCTCTCTTTCTCTCTCTTTCTCTCTCGGTCCTATCCAAAATACGATAAATAATAATCAAGTGGACAACGTCGTGGCTCATGAATCGTAACGCGTGAAATGTCGCCGTAAAATATCGATTATACGGCTCGCTGATTTGTAGACGATAAAAAGCACTCATCTCCCTTGGCCCTTCCATCAACCATACGCTGAGTATTTTACTTTTGAGCCGAGTTCTTCCGTTAAAAAGAATTTTTTTCGTTTTTTCAATTCTTAAATTCATTCAATTTTTCTTTCTCTTTTATTTACTTATTTATTTATTTTCTTACGTTCAAAATATCCGAATGACGAAACATATTTAATCTGATAAATTACAATTGCAAATTGTGAATCGTCGATCGTTAAATAATTAATTGGCAAACAATTCTACACGATATTTTCATTAATTGTTATACAAACTTTGTTTTTATTGATTTTCTATCGAGGGAAAAATTTATGATACTTTTTATTCGAGGATTTTATTAATATGAATAGGACGGATCTTTGAGTTTTAGTATGCGAAAAAAGATTTTATTATTGAATTCGTTCGGGATTTAATCTCATCGACGATAGCTCGTCTCAATAAGAAATACCAATCGAAAGTAACACTATATTGGTTCTTGCAGCCAATTGAATTATCTTCGTGGTCTTGAGATTACGAAGTTTTCTTCTCTCTCTCTCTCTCTCTCTCTCTCTCTCTCTAGACGTTGATCGCAAACCTAAGAAATGCTATAGATACGTAGTAATTTATGCAGGCGCCATAAGGCGATTCGTCCTCCCTCGATCATCTTACCTCATCGAACAGAACGAGAGAGAGAGAGAGAGAGAAAGAAAGAGAGAGAGAGAGAGAGAGAGAGAGAGAGAGACGGAGAGAGAGAGAGATGGATAACGCGTTCGAAACTCGTTTTACTCCTCCTCGATAATGAGGTTGCAAAGAATGTTATTAGCCATTATATCGAACTCAATTTGTATCGAGTGAACGAAGAATCGTGGTACAACCAGTTCGCGTCTCGTTCGCGAGTAACCATAGACGACTCGAATTTCCCTGGTTGCTCGTTTAAATTCTTAATAAGAATGTGTTACGTTCTTTGAATGTAAAATTTTTACTTTAATCGAAATTTGACAGATCGATCGAGATACGTTTACGTTAGAAATTTTTTTTTTTTTTTTTTTTTTTTTTTTTTTTTTTTTTTTTTTTTTTAATTATTTTTCTTCTTGTAAATCGAAAGGAATCGTTCCTCATGGAATTTCAACAATTTTCTCTGAAAAAAAAAAAAAAAACAAAAAGCAAAGTAAGAAAAAGATAATATGATAATCGTTGAAATTCGTTCAATCGATAAGACACACTAAATACAAAAAATATATATATATATGTAGGGAAATACGAAGATAGCGTACATCACATTATCTATATGGTTTATGTGAAATTTGTGGGATCTTGAATGTTACCTTGAAGAAAGAGAAAAGAAATAAAACAAAAAAAAAAATAAAAAAAAAAAAAGAAAACAAAAAAGATAAATAAAAGAACATTTTTCAGAATGTCCAGCAGAGTTAGTCGCTCCTGGAAGTAACCGTAACGAAATAGCGGCTTCCGGAGCGTAAAGAGGAAAGAGCGATGATTTCGTCAAGGACGAGGTGAGCGATTTTGAAGGGTCCACCGCATTTTTAGCTCCAGCAAGCGGTGAGAAGCTTTCTCGCAGATTCCTTTCGGGAGAACGTGAAGATGGTGTTTATCATATTTTGGCCACGATCCGGTTGTATTTATGGTCAAAAATATGGGGAAGAAACGTTAGGTGGTCCGCAAACATTCATAGTATCGCGTTTGTCTCACCTACGGGACTGCGAATACGATGGATTTGAGAAAGGACTTTTATTTTTTTTTATACCAACTGTCAACTATCCAACAGCGTATTTTCTTCGTTCCGGTTTCTCCCAGTTCCCCCTCCCCCCTTCCCCCCCCACTGCCCGATCACCCGCACCGACACTCCCGCTATTTTCCAATTTTCCTTCCTTTTCTTTTCTTTTTTTTCATTTCATTCTTCTTTTTGAAAAAGTACCTAAGAAATTTACGACCCATGTTTTCTTCGATCTGACACAGAACAATGCGAAACGTTCAAGGTAGGCCTCGTAAAAATATTATTTTTTACTTCCAAACAAAATATTACGGAACTTACGTCAAACAAGATTTCGTGAAAGAAGATCGTCGAAATAAGTTCATGATACATACGTTTCTTACCTCTTGCAAAAATCATTATCAATTCTTATAATTTTCATCTTTTCTTGTCTTTTCTATCTTTCTTTTTTTATCTTCCTATCTCATTTCTATCTTTCTTTTTCTCTTTTTCTTTTTTTTTTTGTTTATTTATTTTTGTTTCGTTTTGTTTTTTTTTTTTTCTATGTTTATTCGTTCGTTACCTTTTCTTTCTTTTCATGATTCAAGATCGAATAAAATCACCCGAGCAATTTTCACGATACCGTACGAATCGAATTCTTCGAGTTCCACATTCCCGAAAGAATTTTGATCGATCGATCGACGTGTATGGTACTTACAAGAGTGTAAGCCGAAGATCGAAATTAATTAGGAAGATCGGTATTCAAGGAATTTTCGAAGGAATCACACTTGGCTCACGTAAGTTTCATTTATATCTTATAACAGTGTTGGATGTAGGAGAAAGAGTAAGAGTAAGAGAAAGAGAAACTATGATGAACGAAGAAAGAAGGATATCTCGTAGTGAGAATCTTACAGAGAAATTCTCCGTGTCGTTCCGCAGCATCCTCCCAAGGAATTCACGTGAAGGTTAAGCCGTGTGTTACGAACCTCGCACGTTTCGTTGCTCTGTGCACGCACAAAAGCGATAGACGGCAGCCATGGAAACCGTGAAAAATTTTCAAACCAGGCCGGATCACGAGCGGATCGCATCTGCTAACGACCAAGGTGAATTCGTGAAGACGTTTTATGAAAGAAGTTAAACCAACTTCTTTCTCTCTCTCTCTCTCTCTCTCTCTCTCTATCTCTATCTCTCTCTCTCTCTCTCTCTTTCTCTCTCTATTCCTCTCTCTTTCATTCTCTATCTTCTCTCTATCTCTCTTATTCTCTTTATATTCTATACATCGTTGATCTCTTCCACCGAATCTCTCTTGGTGTTTACCATGGTGAAATCACCGTTTCCAAGGTGCGCGGAAATCGCTTGAATGCTGATTCGAAATCCGTGACGGTCCCGGGCATCGTCGTCTCCTTTCAAAAAGCACCGAATCTAATCACGTCGCTCGTCATCTGCTCTTCTCAATGTTCGAATAAAAGAAAGAAAGAAAGCAAAAGAAGAAAAAAAAAAAGAAAAAAAGAAAAAATAAAAAGGAGGAAAAGAAAAGGAAAAAAAGAAAAAAAAGAATAAAAATCAACGAACAAGATCGCGCTTCGTTGCTTAAGAGAATTCACGGAATTTCTTTTGCCTTGAGAAACTCTTGCGGGAAACCGCGTATACTTTTGCTCCGGTGAACCGTAAACTCGCTAACCATAATAAGTTGATCCTTCAAGAAATTATCTATTGGAATATCATGTTCGTGAATCCGCGAGTCGAATTTAATCTATTCGCCTTGTATCCAAGTTATTATTTATAAAATAAATTTCTTTTATCGAATAGGGATTAATTCGATATAAATTTATTCATTAGAAAGTTCTTTAAGTAGAAATCAATTTCGTCTTGATCTATCATGCCCGTCTATCATCCATCGTTATCTATTTCTTTCTATTTTTTCGTTTGTTTGTTTTTCTTTTCTCCTTTTCTTCTTTTTTCTTCTCTTTTTTTTTTTTTTTTTTTTTTTTTTGTTACACTTCACCGAACTCACAACGATCATCATCCGTGCCTATTTAGAAATAGTATATCGAAATTACGAGTCGATGTAACTAAATATAAAACCGACAAAAATCACTTATGTCAGTCAAACGTGTTAAACGATTTGACATCAAACGATCGATCAACTACTTACATGTACGAAGGATCGATTCAATCGAAGGGATCGATCGAGAGAAATAATCTTAGCATCTTAACAGAATTCGACTTTTTCTTTTTCTTCTTTCTTTCTTTTTTCGAAAGAGACAGATAGATAGAGAGAGAGAGAGAGAGAGAGAGAGAGAGAGAGAGTGAGAGGAGTGAGAGAGTGAGAAGGAACGTCGACTGGCAAGCAGCTGGCACATCTTAACGAAGGGACATTGTAAGAAACGAGATAGTAGTACGCGAACGAGCGTTCTTAAAGTCCTCGTCGTGGGCGGAGAAGTACAGCAAAAGGCGCATCGGTCGCCGTGAAATCGACGATTCGACGCACCAAAGAAATTTCTATGAAGGAAGAGTGGCTCGTTTTAAGCGACCTCTCCCTTCAACCTTATCCGAATATAGTATACGCGAGATTTTTAAGTAGCCAAAAGACGGAACTTGAAGACTTGAGTTTAGTCGCTCGCTCGCTCGCTCGTTTGCTCGCGACTAAACTACAAACGAAAAAGAAAAAAAAAGAAAGATAGGGAGAGAGAGAGAGAGAGAGAGAGAGAGATACGTGGACAAAAGTTTTTCGGTAAGTTGTTGTATGCATCACGTTGCTACAGACTCAACCCGATTTGACTCGCTCGACCCATCCATTTTTTTTCCCCTCTCTATCTCTCTCATTCTCTTTCGTAACAACACGAGATACGACTTTTGTCATAATCTCCCTCTCGAAACTTCTCCTTCGTCTTTTCCCTTCTAAAGATTTTACCATAGCTATCGTTAAGAACGAACTTACATACATGAAATTTTATGCTAATCCTGAATGAATGAAAAGGATTTATGACAAACGTTTTCCTGCTTTCTCGTATAAATAATTTATATGTAAGAATTATAATATTAAACAATAACTAATATTATTATTTGTAGAAAATTAAAAAAATTATGTTAACAATTTATATATATATATATATATAACAAATTTATATATAACAAATAATCGTGTTTGTAGATAAAGAAAAATTTGATGAAGCTTTTTTTATTAGACTCAACGTTAAATGTTTTGATGGAATAAAATTTAATCCATGAAATCGAATGATCCATTAAAATTTCTTAGAGATTTCACGATCATATAAAGAAGAAATACTCGAGTGAGCTTCGTCACGGTGTTAAGTGACTCTACCGGTTCCTAGCAGGCCTACGAATATAACCCAGCCCCCACAATAAAACACCCCTAGGATACGTTCGTACCATCCCTCTTACCGCCGCCTTCGGCTAACAATCGTTTCATTGTCCCGAGTCCACTTGGTAAAAGCAACGGGCTTCAATTAAGTTTGCGAAGTGCCGAAGCCGTCTCTGAAATACGTTTTTCCGAGCGAAAGAACTACCACGCCCAGCGAACTCCTCGATTCTTCGCAAGGATATCTTTGAAATCAATGGATTGGACAAATGAAGCCTATCGAAAAGAAAAAAAAAAAAAATCTAATAATACTGAACACTATACCCGAAGATTTATATATCAATTACGAACGATTTTTTACGATTTGCTTCTTCGCTGTTTTCGTTTCTTCTTTTTTTTTTTTTTTTTTTTTTTTTGATGAAACAAGAGAAACGAAATCTCAAAAGATATTGTAATAATATATTTGAGAAAAAAACTCTGGCAAAAAAATTCAAAATTGTACTGTTAACTGGTTAAACATATTTTTTATTGTCTACGACAAATTGAACGGGGGAAAAAATCGCGATATAGGATAAAAGAAAGAAGTATATAGAGATATATATTGAACTCTTTTTCCTCTTTTCTCTAGGGGAATCTAGGTTCGATAAAAAGATGGATGGAGAGAGGGAAGGAGTGAGTGAGAGAGAGAGAGAGAGAGAAAGAGAATGAGAAAGAGAGGAGAGATCTGTGAACTCGTAAGATCCGCCGACAAAGATTCGTCGAAAGGTAGCTCCTTTCACGGGACGACTCCTTTCACGGAAGAAGTCTTTCAACTTTGCCGCCTTTTTACTCGGCACCGTTTGCCGGCACGCCTCGCACTTTTCCACCACGAACTAGCGTTTTTCTTTAATGGCAGCGACCTGAACTTTTCGCGACTTCTAGAAGGAAGCTTACTCCTCGCTACAAAGATTCCACCAATTTTCTTCGAGAAGTCAAGCACAAATATTAGCTAGCCGAAAGGTGAAAAGACAGTCGCCGAGGTGTCCGAAAGTGAAAAATACTGGCGCCAGTTTTCTGTCAAAAGTGTTCCTTTTAACGCCTCTCGAGACAGTCGAAACTATCCAGCATAATGTCGGGATAAACAAAAAAAAAAAAAGAAACAAAAAAAAAATCGTTTTGCTTTTAGCCACCTATAAATTTCTATTCTCTCAAAGGATATAAACCTCGTTTCTAAGGTTCGATATAATCATACGTTTCTTTGCGTCTTAATAAAATTAATTAGAAAAAGAAAAAAGAAACAAAGACAAAAAAAAATTGATGCGAGTAAAAAAGCTATCTCTATTTTATAATTATCATTAACAGAGTATCAATTTAAGGTAGGTTTATCAATTGTATCAGTAACTCAATTTTCTTCGTTCTCATTAAATAAAAATACACTTGTATTCAAGTTTTGTTCCTCAATATAATTATTATCTGAGAATACAATTGTATACGATATATTTGATTAATATGAAGACAGGAAAGAAGTTGGATTTATAATAAGAAAATCAAGAACATTTTGCTGTAGGTAGTTTCGAATGTCTGAAAATAATTGGAAAGTCGACACCACGTATTCGAATAGTCGTTCTGTTATCGATAAATATAACGTTGACTTTCGTTTGGGGAGTCATAAAAGAAACTTTATGCGAGAACTCCTAATTATGGTCATCGAGTATCCTAGAAAAGGCTATCTCGCACATGAGGAACGAATATTAACGTGTTCTAAAATGGCCTGAACGATGCGAGAACAGAGAGACTATTAAATCGTATCTTTTTTCCTTTCTCTTTCTCGGTTTGCGCTTGGCTGTGTGATAGCATCTGGTTCGCATAAAAGGAACGAAAATGTTACACCCCCGAACGAAAATTGTCGTCGGAAGGCTTCTATCATCGAAAGGATACGTATGCTAATGACTCTCTGTCTAGGAACGTTTCTCTCTCAAGCACAACCCCTCTTCCTCCTTCTCTGTTTATTCTATCCCTTCATTCTTTCCTCTCCTTCTTTTGATTTTTCTTCGAAAATAAAAAAAAAAAAAAAAGGAAAAAGAAAAAAGCTATTAACTTCGACAAGCAACGAACGATTAAAACTTTTTGATAAATTCAATTTCGTTCATCCTTCTGTCCAACGATATTCGATCAACGTCATAATAAATTTCATTAGAATATTTTATTCGAGAAAGAACGTTCCATTAAAATCAATAAAAATGTCGATAACAACGACAGTCTGATAATATCGTTACGTTTTTCAACGTCAATGAAAGATTTTTCGATTGCATATCGACGCGAATATTTTTTGTTCGTTTGTTTGTTTGTTTATTTGTTTGTTTGTTTGTTTTCTTTTTTCTTTTTCCACAAAATAAAATACAAAAAGAAGAGAAAGGGAATGTTCGACAACGACGAACGTCGAAAGAAATGAAGCGGCGCGTAATTTTAATGAAAAGAAAATATAGTGGTATAGTAACGCATTTCGAAAGTGGAGAGAGATGATAAAAGACGAAGAGAATTCTTTCACGAATTCTTTCTCGATCGTTGAGATATGTAATTCAAAGGCAGCAATAAGAGCTGAGAAGCTCGCAGAGACATGGCCTCAAGCCTCGTAAATTTCGCGAGGTCGACCTTGGTAGAGAAGAAATGAAGGGTTACAGCTGTGGGATTGATATGCGTGCGTTATGAAAAAGTACAGAGCGCATGGCGATTACGGGATGCCGAGAATCGTACGTGAGCCAAGGAAATGTATTTTCGACCTCGAAAACTTTAACAACATATATATATATATATATATATATATATATATATATATATCTTTCTCAATTTCTCTCTTTCTCTGCCTTCTCTCTCTCTCTCCCCTCCACCCTCCTTCCCAATTCTCTTTCTCGATCATGATTATGTACGAGCGGCGAAATGGACGAATGATAGGCGGGAAGAGATAGCTATTGATTCGCAACGGATTAAAATCACCTGCCGTGGCGAAAATCCAAAGTCTCCGATCGACTATACACATTAATTATAGTTAACTATCTGTCATTGCAAATGGGATATTAACAATGTAATCGAAACAATGTAATCGAATTCTCGTTATTGAAGGATTGTTAAAGAGTTACATCGACTATTTCATTTCGTTTATTTTTTGATAATAAAAATAATAATAATAATAATAATAATAATAATAATTATTATTATTATTATTATTATTATTAATGAAAACTAAAAATATGTGTACAGATTATATCAATCGAATTTTTCTAATCTTTTTGTTCCTAGATCGTTCAAAAAAATATTCTCGGATTCTTTACTCCATCCTTTACCAGTTCTCTTTTCCTGATTATTTTCTTTTTTCTTCCTTTTTTTTTTCTCTTCTTTTTTTTTCCTGAACTCAAAAGAGAGAAATATGTCGGAGAATCCAGATTACAACGGTAGCTCGTTATTTCTTTCCATAGCATACCTATCGTGTTTTCTCGAGGACTTGTACTATCCTGGCGCAACTTTAAAACGAGACCAAGAAGAGGAAGGTCGTCCGACACACGCCCTCAATAAATCGGAACGAGAGCAGGGCGTCTGCTGTGATGGTGGTGATGGTGGTGATACCATTGGAAAAATGAGAACAGAAAAGCGTGCCGCGGTTGTCTGACTGTACAAAAAATTGTACTAATAATAGTAAAAACCAGAGCGTTCAAGTTTTCTGTTTACTGTTCACGAGGCGGTTTTTAACGTTGGAAGAAAAAAAAACAAAATAAAGAAAAAACGAGAGAAAAAGATAGAGAGAGAGAGAGAGAGAGAGAGAGAGAGAGAGAGAGAGAGCGAAAGAAAAAAAGAAGATCGTTTTTACGTTTGCCGGAAATGTACCATGAATTTTACGACAAAAATTTTCTGTACTTTCGACCTCCCACGAAAAATACTAAGCAATTTTACCGTAATTCTATCTCGACTGACCTTTTTCACTTTTCTTTTTTTTTCCTCGCTCTATATCAACAAGAAACTATCCCAAAACCGTCAATGTAACCATCACCGGGACACGTTTTTCGAGACCGTTTAAAAATGTTTTTGACTGCTCTCGTACTTTCTGCTACGGACTATTTTATTTTGGGTGACCGTAATAACGCGGAAAACTGTACCGAGAAAAAGGTCTTAAAAATAATCTCTGTCTCTGTATTTTTCTATTCTAGAACGAAAAATGTCGAGAGTGGAAAAAAGGAAAGAGAGAAAAAAAAGAAGAAGAAGAAAAAAAAAGAAGAGAGAAAAAAAGAAGAAAGAAATAAAAATGAAAGAAAGAAACAAGGTGAACTTTGGAAATTTTAGAAAAATGTTATGGACAAACAATTGGCCACCCTCATAAATTTATTACGAAAATTGTAAAAATGTGTTTGAAAAACGACTCGTTTTTATCAGCCTTATGCTCTTGAAACAGCAACGCGACCCGACGTTAGCCGGTGTTATGACTGACGGACGGACCTGGCCGGCCGTCTGTCGGCCTGGATTACATTTGCCTGAGGATATTTGTATCAGGTCACACCCCTCATTATTGCTTTATTGTCGACTCAAGTTCTTGATCTTGAAGGTCGTAGAAATACATGGTCAGCTTTTACTAAATTCCAACCGTCAGATATTTTTACTAAATTTTTTCACCTCAATTTTTTACAATTTTTATATCCGATAAAATAAATTCACGTGTTCGGTGTTACAATTGTTGTAATTAAAAAAGAAATAGAGAGAAAGAGAGAGAGAGATCGTACAAATAATATTTTTTTAAAACGTTGATTGAAATCGTACAAATATTAGTATAATTTATATTTTATACAATTATTATTTATATATATATATAGATATATATATATATAGATATATATATATATATATATATGCATACATATTTTTAAAATGAGCGATACGCATATGTGAACAATTTTCAAATAACTAACTTATAGAAAAATGACAGACCATTTCCAATTAGTATTTTCGTCGTACAATGAATAAGAATATTATTGTTTTACAAAGAGGTAAGCTTATTTTTCAAATAGACACGTAATATTTACGAGCATGAAAATTGGTAAATTCATTGAAAAAGAGACACGAGTAGAAAAGCGTGTCCTTCACCCTTTTCGAGAATCAAGTAACCCATGGAAAGTGTTATTTACAACTGGAGCAGAATTACGTCGAAAGAGAGGAATAGAGAAAAAGAGAGAAGGGAAGAAGGAAGAAGGACGAAATCGTTGCTCCGAATATTATTATTTCTTAAAATTCTATGTAACATTGTCACAGTCCATATTTCAACGAAAAAGATTGAATAAGTAAAAGAAGAATAAGTAAGGAAGATGAAGAAGAAGAAGGAGTGAGGAAGGAAAGGTAAAATGATTTTTAACCCTAACCTACAATTACGTCGTAATGGAAGAAACTCGTTCAGTCAAATGACAAACAATAACAACAACGAGTGAAACGTGCTCCAGTTGCATAAAATAATAAACTGGGTGATTTTCAAAGAGTAAAGGAAAAGGAAGGGCTCAAGGACGAAATCCTTTTCCGAGGCCAAAATCCATTTGGTCCACAGCTGGAAGTACCACTACGAATGCAACAGTACGCATGGACAGCTGAACCGATTCGATATTTTATTTCCAAACGGAAGAAAAGGGAAACATTAAAAATCCCTTCGTGTACCTGTTACAGTTAGACGTCACTTTTACCATAACCGTTTCAGTTAACGGGGTACCGCGAAAATAATAAGCCCCAAGCTTGGCCAAGGGTGAAATCGAGCCTTTCTCGAAAGTCAAAGTGCTGTTCCTTCGGTCAAGATCTTTCGGGATGATCTTTCGAGTGCGAAAAGAGACTGAACGTTGCCTGAATTCCTGATTATAGTTCTAACGTTATCTTATTTAAAGATCGAGCAACACTCCTGATGTTGGAAGGATTAGAAATCTTTTCGAGACTTTGGTCGTATAACGAATGGCATCAACGATCTCATCCGCAATTTGTTCTTGTTGTGACTCAGAATAAAATATCTTCTAGCAGGCTCCTTCTTTTTTACTTGAAAAAAAAGCAAACAAAAAAGAAACAAAAAAAAAAAGATTTCTCGAAAGATATCTCTCGTTTTATGAATTCTTTTAAATTCAATTCATTCTGAATGGAAATTAAAAAGAAAGAAAAAAAGAGAAAAAGAAAAGAAAAAGAAAAAGAAAAACAAAACAAAAAAAAAAAGAAATTCAGAAAGATTTTCTTTCACTGGCCTTATTACTTTCTAAGAAAAATGTCTATGCATCGAATGAAAGAAAAAGTTCGGTCCACAATATAGTCACAATAGACGATCCATTTTTAACGCGTGAACGTTTGCGTGAACGCACCTGGTCTACCGACGTTTTGGTTTACTTGTAAATTTCACTGAAAATTCCTTTAGTCTCTTTTTAAACCCTTTCCTTTTACGTTACACTTAAAGAAAGCGGACTTGCATTTTTAAGGTCATTTTTACAAATACAAAAATAATTTATTACATTTCGAAAACTCGAATAAGTTTGTACGTTTTGCTGTTACAGTTTAAATCGAGCTGCTTTGTTGTCGGTAAAATGTAGCCCGTGTATCCTAATTTACGATTTTAGTCCGTACAGTATGGGAAAAGAAAAAAAGGCAAAAAGGGAAAAAAAGAGAGAGAGAGAGAGAGAGAGAGAGAGAGAGAGAGAGAGAAAAGAGAGCAAAATAGAGAAAAGGAAGAAAAAAAAGAGAGCGAAATAGAGAAAAAGAGAAGAAGAGCAAAAGAAAGAAGATGACACGCTTTCTCTCTCTCTCTCTCTCTCTCTCTCTCTTTCTCATTCTTTAAAAATATAGTTCGGTTACAGAGTGTTACAGTTTAGATGAGAGCTTCTTTGTCGCTCCTATGGTCGTTTTGGTATAATTATTTTTCAGGGCAAGAGACTAAAGAGAGGGAGAGATAGAGATAAAGAGAGAGAGAGAGAGAGAGAGAGAGAGAGAGAAAGTGAGAGAGAAAGAGAGAAAAAGAGAGTAACCGAGGGTAGTCAAGAGAATTCTTAGAAAATGCGAGTGCCACGAGGAACCGACCGACTGACTCGCAATTCGGCAACGGTCAACATTTCTTAGAATGACACGCCCATGATTCGGCCGCGAACTTAGCCCAGTGTTTTTCCTTGTTTCTTTCAATCTTTCTTTTTCAACATTTTTCATCTAAGAGAATAAATTTTTTTTCAAAGGGCCAAGAAAAAAAAATAACTAAAGCCAATAGTTAAAAACGTTTCTACAGATAGATCGTACATCCTGAAGACAAAAATTATGAAAATACTCTATGAAAAAAAAAAAAATAAAATGAGAGAAAAGAAAAACTTATCACAAGTGCTCGAATTAAATGATAATAATAATAATCATAATAATAATAATAATAATAATAATAATAATAATAATAATAATAATAATAATAATAATAATAATACGGAAAGAGAGGAAGGAACGCTCTTTCTTTTCCTCTTACGACGTTTACGTCTTTGGTGGTCCACACGGGCCACCAAAAATTCATCCGCGTCATGTTAAAGGAGCGAGGAGAAAGAGGAGAATGCGGTAGTTAGGAGAACGAAAGGAAAGTGGAGAGGGACCAAGTCGAGAAGCGTCCTACGAAACGGAGCTTTTACGATGAAAATTACGATACTTTTATGTTCGCGGCTAACTGAAAGTTAATGCGCCGTCAAATCATCTCCTCTTCGTTCTTCCTTCGTTCCGCTTGCCTCCTACCATCAAAAATCTCCCTCATCCCTCCTTCTATTGTTTTTCTTTATATCGGTCCATCCCTTATTTATTTCCATCTCTCTCTCTCTCTCTCTCTCTCTCTCTCTTTCTCTCTCTCTGATCTTCTTTCGTGCATTCATAATCATTCGATCGACTGTCATTTTTGTACAAAACTCTGATATTTGTTCATTCCTTTCGTTTTCTTTTTCTTTTTTTTTTTTTTCTTTTTTTTTCTTACGTCAAATAATAAATATTGTAAGGTGGAGTTCTGTTTTTTAATAAAATAAATCAAATAAATTTGAATAGATTTTTATAAATTTAAATAGCTTCATAATATTTACTCGTTACATTGTAATTATTATAAAGAATATAATAACGTTATGTTTTTCTTTGCCACTCTCCCTCATGTTTCATACTTTTTTATTTTAGATCGCAAATGGCGGTTTCGTAATTTGTACGATGGGCGTTTCCGGCGTATAAAACACGTGAATAAAATGCCGCCGCGTGCCGCGATGAGCTGCGATTTTCGGCGTATCCTTTCTCTCTCCCCCCCTCTCTTTCTCTCTCTCTCTCTCTCTCTCACTCTCTCTCTCTTTTATGACTTTTATTGCCACTATAAACATATCGAAAAATACTTTTGGTCGTAGTCCGAAGAAAATTCAAGATCATAAATTGTTCGAGACTTGCTAGGGAACGTATCGATTACGAGTTAATTCGATAGAACGATATATCGTCTAAAAGATTTTCGTCGAGTAGAAAGGAATTCTCCTTAAGTCCTTCTTTTTTTTTCGAATAAAAGAACGCGGTTTTCTTTTTTTTTTTTTTTTTCTTTGCTCCCGGTAAAAGAAAAAGAGAACGAAAGGGATCGATGAAATTTTACGAAAAAAAAATATGTTAGGTAAAATTAGCTCAGGTGAAAAGGTTAACCCGTTCATTTCGATCCCTAAAGTTAACTGTAAGCCTTTCTCTTTTTCTCTTCTTTTTTTTTTCCTTTTTTTTTTTTATACATTTCTATCCTGTCAACG
The DNA here is from genome assembly GCF_050613455.1 of Vespa mandarinia. NCBI lineage: Eukaryota > Metazoa > Arthropoda > Insecta > Hymenoptera > Vespidae > Vespa > Vespa mandarinia. The sequence continues at coordinate 3,836,777 of NC_140823.1, forward strand.
CGATCTAACGGAACGTCAGCTTTTCACCGTAGATACAAAAAATCTGACTCGTCGGTTTTTCAAAACTTTACAAACGGTGAAGTCAAGCGGGATTGGAAAAAGGAGTTTGACAAAAAAAAAAGAAAAAAAAAAAAAAAAAAAAAAAAAAAGAATAAAAAAAGCCAAGAGTGAAAGTTCCAATACTTTACGATAATCAATAAAGCGCAACGTGATAAATCCTTTTCCCTTGGAATTTTCTTGTAAATCTTGTCAAGAATTTTCTCCGTTAATCCTTTCGAAACATCATGATAAAACAGTAAAGTCAACCTACAGTGTGTAACTAAAGAAAGGGTTTTTGAATTTCATATTTTTCTATGCAGCTGTGTTTTTTTCCCTTCCCTTTTTATCTCCTTTCTTTTTCTTTCTTTCATTCTAGTTTTATCCTTTTGCTAGAGGTTAAACCAACGACGCTAATAGTCAACCCCTTCTTCGTAAGAAGGCAAACCCTTTCGTGTTCGGCCGTGAAACGTAAAAATTAGAAGGTAGAACCTCAATAAAGCAATATTTTGACTTCCGTGCGTCGCCTTTAACCTTCCTCTTTTTTTTTCTTCCCCTCTCCAAAAGGGTTTAAATTCTTACTACGTTTCAACCATCGCTCGTAAAGTCCCATAGACTTTATATTTTTATCGTGTTCACCCCTTTTTCCACGGAGTAAAGAAGAAGAATAAGAAGAACAAGAAGAGGAAGAGGAGGAAGAAGAGGAAGAAGAAGAAGAAGAAAAAAAAAACGCAAATACCGTAATACGTCGCCAGCAGCCAACGAGAAACCAACTGTCCACACCCGGTAAACACATAAATCTTTATTTTCCGGTCTACAGGACTACGTTTGAACGGTAATGTTCGTTGTGGCAGGATGAGAACGAAGTAAAAAAAAAAAAAAGAAAAAAAAAAGGATATAGAAAAAAAGAGTTAAAAAAAGAGCAAAAAAAAAAAGGACAATACGTCAACTACCGTATTTTCATCTAAAAACCAAAATAACCGAGATTCATCGTGGTCGACGATGAGATTATCTACATCGAAAGGGTTCAAAGGTCTATAAAAAATATTAGACTGGGTCTCTTGACCTCTTTAGTTACATCAATTTATATCATTCATCATATCTGCGAATTATCAACAAATCATACCGATAAGCAATTAATAATTCCTTTCATCTTAGAAAATTCTCTTTTCTAAGGAAGCCAAAGTTGATAAGCTTTCTAGTGAAACTAAAGAGAACGTAAATATCCAAATCCAAGTTACGAACAATTAACAACCGTGACTTATCTTCTAACTGGAAAGTTTACTTTTTCTCGACATAAATCACGGAAAGGAGATAGAAAAGAGAAAGAGAGAAAGAGAGAGAGAGAGAATAATATAGAATCCATTCGTAATAACAAATCGATCGTTTTGTAAAGAATCTCTTTTCTTTAAGTTTACGAGGGCCTTCGTTGTCATTCATCGTGTCGTCGATTTTTAATCGTAAATTTGAGAAGACCACACAAGCCTTGTTAGAGACCACACGCATCGTTGCTCTCGTACCAAGAAATTACACATTTATAGGTATTTCGTGTAATCGTCTTACACGTGCTAACAAGAAACGGAATAATATAAGAAATCGGTTTTCGAATCGGCCAATGTCAAACGAACGGTCACGAATCGTCGATTTCATTTGTTACGATCAGAGAAAGTTGAATTTCTTGGCAAACTTCGTATTCGATTGGGAGCTCTTTTGCACGAAGAAAAATAAACATTTAATTCGCCTTTAATTAACTCTAACACCACGACTCGTTGTTTCTTTCTTTTTTTTTTTCCCTTTTTTTTTTCACGATTCAACTGAAATTTATTTCATTGGGGAGAAACTACTATCAAGACTTTGTTTGCAATTTCGATAAGAAAGAAAAAAAAAGGAAAGGAAGAAAGAAAAAAAGGATATATATGTGTGTGTGTGTGTGTGTGTATATGTGTGTGCGCGTATGTATGTGTAATACTGGAGTTTAAGCTCCCAATTAACGTCACTGTATCTTAAGATTTTATTTTTTTCAACATCGAATCTTAAGATCGAATGCAATGTATATAAGTACTTATACTACAACTACAATTTAACGACTGGGAAAGAATAAAATGAGATTTGCTTGATAAAATCTTGAATAAACGTGTGAGTAATTTTTTTCCTTTATGAAAATATAGGGAAATCTGTGAATTCTTGAAAACAAAATGATCTTTCATTCTTATCTCTTTCTCTCTCTCTCTCTCTCTCTCTCTCTCTCTCTCTCTCTTTTGCTCTTTCTTTTCTACACTTACAGAAACGTACAAAAGAGGTGGTCCTCGTTGGAGTACAAATACCAAGAACTCTGCATCGTTAATGACAGTCAACTACGGAGTGAAAGAAAAAAGAAGAAAAAAAAGAAAGATGAAGATGAGAGAGAGAGAGAGAGAGAGAGAGAGAGAGAGAGAGATGGATTCAAAGGCCGTCGGAGAGTTTCTCGTCTCGACGACTTCTTCTTCTTCTTCTTCTTCTTCTTCTTCTTCTTCTTCTTCTTCTTCTTCTTTTCACGTCTTCTGACTCCTACACGCTTATTCACGCGTATATTCACACGAATACTCAAACAGACATACACACAAACGCACATACGGACGCACACACAAACATTTATACGGACGGGGACGCACAGAAAGGAACACATTGAGAAAGGAGAGGGGAGAATCCACGAGAATTCTCACGTCTGTTTGACCTCCGACCCGTCGAATCGTCGCGTGGGCAGTCACTCGTTAAAGCTAATACGAGCTCGCGACACACAAACACAAACGCACACATATACATTTCTGTCTTCTCTTAATATCTTTCACTTTCTTCTATCTTCGTCTTTCTTATCTCAAATCATTTTCTCTTTATCTATCCCTCTCTCTCTCTCTCTCTCTCTCTTTCTCTTTCTCTTTTTTGTTCACGCACGATCTACGCGTTCTCCAGCACGATTTAAAAGAAGAAAAGGAATGACTTTGCGAGATGAGAAAGAGAGAAAGAAAGAGAGAGAGAGAGAGGGAGAGAGAGAGAAAGACTTTGGCAGACTCTCCTCGAGAATGGCGCGAAGGGAATTGTTTCTGCCTTCGTGACTCGACGTAAAGGAGCGTTGTCACGGCTGTCGCTCTCTAGAGAGGAATATTAAATTAGTATCGAGCACGTCGAACGATCCTACCCGTCGCGTACCACGCCTGTATGTCTCTCTATCATCTTTTAAGATCTCTCCTTCTCGTAGATACTTGTCACGTGTGTTGGTGGTCTTAAAAGTTTCATCAAAGTATCCTTCGAGGATACTTTTTCCTATGTTTTTCTTTCGATTTGCAAATCGATTTAATCGATTACGATACTTAAATATATTTCACTAATTATGATAGTTGTATAATGTATATTATAAAAAAAAAAAAAAGAAAAAAGAAAAAAAAAAAAAGGAAAAAGATATTTCGTGTGTGTGTGTGTGTGTGTGTGTGAAAAGAATGATTGAAGAAACAGATAAAGATAATACTTTTTCTATGATATCTCACAGTGAATGAACTTTTTCAAACGATCGAATATTAATATAACTAGTTATCTCGTTAATTCGATAAATATTATCGTGTTCAAATATTGTTTTATGAGAAATTTTTAATGATCTAAATAAGTAACCTCGATGATTAAGGATGATAGAGGTGATAAAGGTGAAAAAGAGAGGAGATAGGGGAGAGAAAGATAAAGATAAAGAGATGAGTGAGTAGTAGAAAGAGCGAACAACCGACGAAAGGGAACCGTCTACGAGGGCAATTAAAAGCAAACGACTGGAGTTTATTTTGAGCCTGCTCCAATTAGAGTGGGCGCCCCGTGGATAAACGGAACGACTCATTGCCATACACCGGAACACATCTCGTGACTCACGTGTTGAGCTTTTACTCCTTCCTCTTCTTTCATTTTCTCCTTTTCTCAATCTTCTCCTCTTCCTTCACCTCCTCCACCTTCCATTCTCCCATTCTCCTGGTTGGCCTCGCATGACCAACCCGGTGTGTGTCTTTCTCCGTCTCTGACGTCACGTGGATGGCGTCATCGTCGTCATCCTTACCGCTCGATTCCCACACTCGATGACCTTACTAACCCTTCTTTCGAGCTTGGCCCTTCTTACTCGGAACGAAGAGCTTCGGCTCTGCGTCGTGTGCCTCGTGCAGTTGACCGCGATAGGGTCGAGATGATGATCTTTCGACGATTATTTCAATGTGTATGCATTTATGTGTGTAATCTCGTAGGAACATCATATCTCTCTCTCTCCCTCTCTCTCTTTCTCTCTTTCTATCTATCTATCTATCTATCTTTATCTCTTTGTTCATTCCTTCTTTGACTCTTTCTTAGCACGTACATACATATATATATCGTGAGATAAAAATATAGACCCTTTCTTTTGGTTACATGAAACGTTTGTTAGATCCTTGAGCATCTTTACATGGCTTAAACAATTATTACATCTTCTTTCTTTTTTCCCATGTTACACTTTATCACGAAATTAAGTAATTAACTATTCCATAGGATTGTTTACTAATGATTTTTTTTTTTTTTTTTTTTAATTAAATGAAACCTTGGAAAAAGAGACGAGAGAGAAAGAGAACTCGTAAAGCTAATATTTCTTTTTTACGTTCGATTCTTCAGAATAAAAATCAACTTAAACATTCGATATTATTAAAACTTTTTTTTTTTTCTATTACCCAAGGCACTCTAAATGTTGTAATACTCTTATATTATAATGAACAGCATTTAAAGAAACTTTAAAATACGTTCGCAAATTTGGATAAATTACAGTTCACCAAGGAATATCCCTTGAGGGGTTAAAGGGAAGTATAAAATATATCTTCTTGAAGATCCTCGCACGATATGGAAAGTATGTTAAGTTGTAGGAACGTCCAACTTCCTCCGAGTTTTCCCATTTCACGCTTTTCATGGAGTTCTTCGCACGGTAAAGTATATGTATGTATCGCGCGGCCTCCAGCTCGCTAACTCATAAATATCAATTATACACTTCGCAAGACTTTCCTTCTCTCTCTCTCTCTCTCTCTCTCTCTCTCCCTCTTTCTTTCTCGTAATATTAGCATAATTCGCAAGTGCGGAAAGAGGAAAGAATTTTGTGGTGGCAGGCCACCCAGTAGCAACAGAAAGCGGCGTTGGCAGAAAGATGAGCTTGCACACCTTCCCTTCAGCTAAATGTGAGGAAAAAGAAAAGATCCTCTCTTTTTTTCATACACACACACACACACACACTCTCTCTCTCTCTCTCTCTCTCTCTCTCTCTCTCTCTCTTCACCTGCAACACTCGCCTTTTTCCTTGGTTTCGCAGTCATCCAAGGGCGGCGATCGTTAAAAACGCTTAAACTGGAAGATTACACGATTTAAGGATGCAAATTGCGGTGTCACCACGTGTACATACGCGATGTATGACCCGTCACTGGACCCTCCCTTAATCTGCATAATCGTTTCGTTAACCGACACGCTGCACCGGCATCTACGTTCTTTCGATCCTTCTATCTTTCTTTCTCTCTCTCTCTCTCTTCCCTTCTCTTTCTCTCTTTCTCACTCTCTCTCTCTCTCTCTCTCTCCTTTCGTTCGTTCTCTTTCAAACTAAAAAGACCATGGTTAGGTGGTTTCTGCATCGACGCGAAACAGGTGTCGAAGAGATCGATTTCAGTGGGCAAAGTATGTGTTCCCTTTTAACGATTTCTCGTGCATCGTATCTGAGAGAAATTTTTTTCGAAGAACTTTGGGCTGGTTGTCGTCGACGGGTATGATTGAAACTCATGAAAATGAAAATAATTTTTCTTTCTCTCTTTTTTTTTGTGTATATGTTCTCATTATCTCCTGGCCACACCTCCGATCATTTTTCGTTTGCCCATTGAGGCTTGTCAATATTTCTAATTTATTTGTACATACTATATGATGTATTTATATATGTATATATATATATATACGTATAAAAGAAAAAAGTCACTATGTTCAATCTCTCATAAATATAGTGATATAGTGTATTACAAAAGTGACAAAGTTCGTATACCGAAGAAACCCGTATCGGATGTTAACGTATTTTTCGATTTATCATAAAAAAAAGTCAAGTAATTAAACGATTCTATCTCAGCCCTCTATTTAAATCAATATTTGCACAAGGGAATAAACAGGACAAACGAGCGAGCAGAGTAGAAAAGAGAGATCGAGTGGAAAAGAAAGGAAAAAGAAAAAATATAGACGAGAGAGGAGTAGTTAACGGATAGAAAGAGAAAAAGATATTGATGCGAAAGAAAAAGGATGCGAAAAGAAAGAAGAAGAAAGGGAGAGTGGAATAATAATATATATAAAAAAAAAGAAAAAAAAAAAAGAACAGAAAATAAAGAGAGAGAGAGAGAGAGAGAGAGAGAGAGAGAGAGAGAGATAGAAAGAGAAAAAAGAAACTGAAAAAAAAGGTACATCTCTCGGCGACCCTTTTTTTTCTCTAAGCGAATTACCATATTATTTCTATTAGACAGCTCGCTACCCACAATTAACGCGGACGTATCAGAAAATTAACGAACCGCGACCAGGAGAGGGACAGATGAAAAAAAGGGGAAGAAAGATAGATAGAATTAAATAAAAAGAAAGAGAGAAAGAGAGACAGTGAGAGAGAAAAGAATAATATAGAAGAAGAAAAGAGAAGAAAAAGAAAAGATAAGGGGTTAAGAGGAAAGGACGAAATTCGAGGTTACCCTGTGTCTTTTTTTTTTTCTCTCTCTCTTTCTCTCTATCTCTCTCTCTCTCTCTCTCGCTCTCTCTCTATTTCTTTCCTTCTCTTCGTTCATTCGTTCGTTTGTTCGTTCAAAGCGAAGAAAACCTGTTCGCCAGCGACAACACCGGGGGATGAGATCGAGCCCCGTCCCCTCAGGGGGTGTACTGGGGGAACGGGGAGGGAGGACTGAGGAAAGGGATGAGAGAATCTTGGACAAAATGACGGGAGAGTTCTTAGGAAAAAGTTTTTTGCAAGTCTCCGCGACGCTTCCGCTAATTAATGCGCGGCACCATCGACGAAGGACGGACGGAAGGGCTCGTGCTAAGGCCGCCGTGGATAATTGGAATTATGTGAAAAGGTCTCCTCTCTCCGTCTTTCTTTCTCTCTCTCTCTCTCTCTCTCTCTCTCTCTCTCTCTCTCTCTCTCTCTCTCTCTTTCGCACTTTCTCTTCATACGAGATAGCTCGCGAGAGATGAAAAAAAAAGGGTCACGTGACGCATGTAATCGACCATCTTCTCCCCAAGATCTCTCATCTTTGTCGTCGTTGTAAGAGGCGACGTAATTGAATTCACGGATACGTCGGCTCTTCTTTTTTTTTTTTTTTTTTTTATTCTTCTTCATCTCTCTCTCTCTCTCTTTCTCTCTCTCTCTATTTCTTTTCCTTTCTTCATTTTTCTCTTTTCATATTTTTCTTGTTTTTTTTTTTCCTTTGGTTTTTTTTTTCGTTTTCTTTTTTAATTTTATTTATTTCGTTAAGAATAAATTCGTATGACGAGCGAGCGACGACCCGATTCTGCTGTTGATTACTCCAGCAACGCTCGGAATAATCTCACCTTACTTATTATTCTTTGTCCCTAGTGAAATCCAAAGAGAGAAAGGGAGAGATAGAGAATATATGCACTTAGGTTAGTCTAGTATCTCATTAACACATTATATAGAAGCTACTGAGTTTTCTCTGTTTATATTTCCATCGGATAACTAGCGGACAAAGAAAAATTTTGTTTTTGCTTTTAGTTTTAGTTTTAGTTACATCTTCTGAGAGCCAAGGCAATTTCAAAAGCATAACATTGGCTTAGTTATATGGGACAAGTTAGTTCCTTTTATACGCACATCATTGTTTTCTTTGTTATTAAAGTTTTTATGTATATATATATATATATATATATATATATATATATATATATACGTGTGTGTATATCTAATTAAACATTTATTTTTTCTAATTAAATATATTTTTTATTAGGTATTTCAAAAAGAAAAAAAAAGAAGAAGAATGATTATTATCAAAAGATTATAATAAATAATATCATTGTCTCTCTGTTTGGAATGCTCCGATCAGAATAAAAGAATAGAGGTGTTAATATCTATAGAAAAAAAAGAAAGAAAGAAAAAAAAAAAGAAGAAAGAAAAAAGAATAGAAGAAAGAAATAAATAAATTATTTAAAAAGAAACGTTCGTTTAAAGAATTGAAGAATAAAATACGTTAGCATCACGAAGAAGCAAGAATAACGAGAGTGGCAATGGTTAACATAATCGATCAATTCCCATTCCTCGATCCAAACCATGACCGAATCGAGACACACCTGTAAAGAGAGTCACGGATACAGTGCCGTTTTCACCGTGGGCCGACCTTCTAACAGATAAATTCCACGCTTCCGGCATTCTCTAAAGAGTCACGGCGATAAAATTTCCATAAAACGTATCGTCGATTTCGCGTCTGTACCATATAATATATTGTATGTACCAACATATGTATGTACATACGTGTGTATGTATATATTTTTGTGCGTGTTTCAACTCTCAATTTTTTTTTTATTCGTTTTACATCAAATCTTTCTTCCTTCTTTTTTTCTATTAACCAACCAACCAACCAACCAACCAACCAATCAACCAACTTTTCAGAAACTTTTACTTTACAAAGTAGAGCAACTCTCGGAACTTGTTATTTCTTACAAAAATTCAATGAATGTGTTATTCTCCTTTCATTATCGTATGCAATATTAAAGCTTGTCAATATCCTTTTATCTATGTATGGATTTAAAAATATTAATGTTTTAATCAGAAATAAATCAGATCGCAAATTGTTCAAAAATAAAATGGCTATCAAATAAAAAGAAAATATTTTACTCGAATCGATTCCGAGTGAGAATTTGATTGAGTCATATAAACACGGAGACTCGTCGAAATCGATTTGTGAAAGAGTTCACAAAGAAATATCAATGAGACGACATCCTTGAATATATATATATATATATATATATATATATATATATATATATATTCCGAAAATACTAAAGAGGATTCTGATCCCAGTCGTGAGAGACGGGAGGAAAAAAAAATTATACACCTTCCCTTTCATTCTCGACTACAAATCCGACTTCACTCTCTCTCTCTCTCTTTCTCTTTCTCTTTCTCTTTCTCTTTCTCTTTCTCTTTCTCTTTCTCTTTTTCTCTCTCACTCACATTCTCAATCTTTTTATTATTTTCTAAGGAACACGTCGTGCTACCGGCAAACTACGACCAAGAAAGAGGAGCAAAGAGAAAACGAGATGAGCGGTGAGGAGAGGGAAGTGGGCGCTTTAGGAAGAGGCCTGAATAAAATGATTATGATAAGACCTCGATTAATTTGAACCTGGTGGAACTCCAGTAGTCAGCGTACGAGCCATGGTAAGCTATACACAGACACTATGAATAGACTTTACGACTACTGGCCAGGAATATTCTCAGCTAAAGGAAGAAGGATCCTTTTTCTCCCTATTTCATCCTCTCTCTTCCTCCCTCTCTCCCACCACATCCCCCGCCATCTTAGAGAATGATGCTGAGAATCAGAGAAGAGAATCCTTGAATCGTGAGCGAGCGCGAGCAACGGAATCAACGACGGTCATTAATATTGTCGGATTAAACAGCGAACGTGCATTAATCTAGCCCTCCCTCTTCCTAAGACGAAATCCTATTTCACGTCTCGAATCTTCGAGAGGTTCTTGTTTCGGAATGTCCCTTTCATTAGAGGCTCGTTCGTGATCGAGAAAACGATTTGAAAAAAAGAAAACATAGTAATAGAAAGAGAGAGAGAGAGAGACGGGGGGGAGTAGGTGAGGGAGAGAACACCGACAGAATTGTTTGCATTCGACTGTGAATAGATCTATTCGTTTCGAAGTTAATCGAATTTCGAAACCGACGAATTGAGATTCGAGAACGGAGAATCAATACGTTTTGTGTATCAAATTGAGTAGTACGAAATTGATGAACGATAAACACGTTTTATAAATGTTTTATAAATGTTATTCAAAGCAAATGTTTCTTTCAACTATTTTATAAATAAATATAAATATATGTATATATATATATATATATATATATATTTTAATAAGATATATTATATCAGCATTTCTCTCGCAAATTATCATGTATGTAAATTCATGTATATATATATATACATATATATATATATATGTGTGTGTGTGATGTAAAATTTATTTTTCATTAAAATGTTAAACGAGAGAATAAAATACGAAATAAGATAAAAAAAAAAGAAGAATATAACAAGGGAAAGAATAATAAAATTATTAAAATAAAGTTTTTTTATCTTTATAAAATTATTGCCGACGGAAAGGATAACTAAACCATAATAAATAAATCGATAACTTAAAGAGGAAACGTTCGAAGGTAATCGAAGGGAACAATAAAGTGTACGCGTATACGTTAAAGAAAAGATTTACCTACCTAAGGGAAAACTTACTTTCTTTCTACCTGAACGAACAAGCGAAAGAACGAACGACCGACATAATATAGTTTAGTGTTACCTCGCTTTACCTTCCATTTCTCTTTAAATTCTCCCTTCCCCATATAATAAAATTAATTTTATAAACAGTTTATTGTTCGACCGTTACTTTATGGCACAAATGTACGAATTGTTTGAGAATAGAATCCTCCTAACATTCAATTGCCCTCCATGTTTTCTTCTTACTTTCTCTCCTCCTCCCCCTCCCCATCCCCATCCCCTCCCCCCACTATAGCTGACTATAACTTGCGTCACGCAACTACCCGCATTCGTTTATATTATACATACATACATATTGCCCTCTACGTTTTCCATGAGTTCTATTTCACCTCGAGATACACGCTTATTGAATCGAAAAAAAAAAAAAATAGATTAATTAAGTCTATCTAAAATGAAACGTCGATCGTCTCTAATAAATTTTTCTATTGTTATTTTTCATATTTTTCACGTTAAGATAAACATTAATATTACAATGTAAATAATGCAATTAATTTTTCCTGACGTTACTATCGTTAAAAATTTATCTAATAATTTTACTTTCTCTTTTTTTGCTTTAAAAATATTTCTTTCTTTTTTTCTTTTTTTTTTTCATAGGTTTTTCCATTCACGTTATCTCGATCATCAGTGATTTAATATATCGATAATAATTCGGGAATCATCGAATGTTTATTAATTATTATTTTTGATTTTTGGATTATATAAAATCAGGATAAAATATATTTCGTTTCTCAAAAAATTTCTCTGAATGAAATTTACCTTTGCAAGAGCTCAAATTTCATCTTGCAAATGTTCTCATACTCGAAAAACAACTTTCGCGATTATCCATGAAAATCTGATACAGCAGGAGGTATACTCGTATACGTCATAGAAAGCAGCTCGTTCGTTATGTATAAGTTCTCGCATATTAATGTTATATCGACATTTATATAAAAAGAAAAGGAAGAAGAAGAAGAAGAAGGAGAAGAAGAAAAAGAAGGAAAGAAAGGAAGAACGAGACAATTTGAAGGCGTGGGTGGAAATTATCGACTCTCCTTTCTCCCACCATCTTTTTATTTTGATTTTATAGGCCAACAATCATTTTCTCCCTTCCCTCTTTCTCTCTCTCTCTCTCTCTCTCTCTCTCTCTTTCTCTCTTCCGATTCTTGATGCAGTAGAGACAACAGGATGCAGTATGACATTTCGATGTCTTCTTTTTGCAATTGGATTCCATTCCAATATCCTCTTATCGAAGAATTACATAGAAACGATCTGACAAGTAAGTGTCAGTTCAAAGAGTATAATTTGATTAGATATAATCGCTGCAGAACTTACGGAGACATTAATAATAATAATAATTATAATAATAATAATAATAATAATAATAATAATAATAATAATAATAATAAAAGAAGAAGAAGAAAAAATAAGAATATGTAACGAAGTAAGATAGGAGAGTTATGTTCACGAAAGAAAATTAAAGGCGACTGAGTTTTGACGAAGAAGGGAAAAAGTAAAAAAAAAAAAAACAAGAAAATAGAAAAAAGATCGAAGGAATCGAATCCAAAAGAGATATCGAAAAAGTTATTAAAAAGATCTCGTTCGATTTTCAAGATACGTAAGTCGAGCTTGGCTCGACGTCGACTCGTATATCTGCTATAAAATCGGCATCGGTATTAGGGTTCGAACTCGTCTTCCTTTCGCGTGCTCGCACGACTGCGCGTGCCGAAAAAGAGGGCAACCTGATCTGAAGCAAACGAAGTGCAAATTGAGAAGGGTGAAGGGAGAAAAAGAGATAGAGAGAAAGAGAGAGAGAGAGAGAGAGAGAGAGGGAGGAAGAGAGGGAGGGAAAGAAGAAAAAAGAGAGAAACCTACAAGAGGAAAAATTTTTCTCTAGCGAATAAGCAAACTCGTTTGGACGTGTGCCGCAACGCGATACTGCTGCGGCATCGCGTCCAGTTTTGCGTTCACTGCGGCCACGATTTCTTTTTTCATCCCTTTTTTCTTCTCTTTTTCATACTTACATTCTTTCCCCTTTTTTCAAAGGATCGAACATACATTGTATATTTTTAATAAGAATGAATTGCATTTTCCTTCTCTCTCTCTCTCTCTCTCTCTCTCTCTTTCTTTCTTTCTTTCTTTCTCTCTTTTTATCTTTCTTATTTTCTTTGATAATTCATTTTTAATCGAGTCTTTAACTAGTAATTGAGTTTTCAAAAAATTAATTATTAAATGATAACAATGTAAGTACATAATTGTAATACCGTATGCTATTATTTTTTTCTTCTTTTTTTTTTTTTTGATTGAGATTTTTCACGCATCGTGACACGATCTGAAATAATATTTATTGTGTTATCAAAAGTGTTCTAAGATAAAGACTTATATGCAAACATATAATGACATAATATTTTTGTGATCTCTATCGTTTGCTCGTAAATAAAAAATTTGCCCGTGTAAATTTATATAAAAAAAAACAAAAAAGCTAAAGAAAAAGAAAAAATAAATAAAGAAAAGAAATTGAAATTTTGAAATGATTACGATTGGCTGCCTGAAATCTTCCTTTCCAAGCTTTTCGAACATCTTTTACCAACTTTTTAATGACACGCGCCCAACGCGTGGCTATTCTTTCGTTCGATTGGGTATAAAAAGAAGAAAAAAAAAAAAAAAAAAAAAAAGAAAAAAGAAAGGTACGCTTGCAATAACTCTTTTCGAAAGGCTTACCACACAAAAAAAATATGATGGAGAGGAAAGGTAAGATTGGCAAAGGAAAGAGGTAAATTTGAGGAGAAGAGTTTAGCGACAAGGAGTAAAACGCTGATCACCAATAAAAGGGTTTACGGAAGCATCGATTACAGGGTTTTCAATTCATCTTAATGTTTTCCATCATGCTGACTAAAGTTTTTTGGTTTTTCAGCAAAAGGGTAAACGTACACAACCCTTTTACGACGACGGTAAACATACTCTCTATCTCGCTCGCACTACCGAAATTTCTCTCGAATTTCGTTTTTTTTCGTCGTAAAAGAAAAAGAAAAAAAGAAAAAAAAAAAGAAAAAGAAGATAAGGAAGAAAAGAAGTGAAAGTCCGGGGAATAGTTTATTCGACAATGTCGAATAAATGTTTACGATCGGTAAAAAAACGTTTAGTAAAAAAATAGTTAAAAAACACCAAGGACAATTGCTTTGTCTATTTTTACGGATTTTTTCTTTTTTTCTTTTTTTTTTCCCCCTATTGCGCTTACCCCATTGCAATCTTCACTCTTTACCAGAGAGATTTTTTTCCATTTTTTTTTTTTCACGTAACTCCCTTCTTTCTACCCTTTTACAATTCTTAAAAAAACGTCTGTTGACCCTTCCTCTTCCTATTCTCTTCTCTTTCCCGTTTACGCTGATCTTAGTTTACCTTGAGTACGTACTTTTTTATGACTTTATTACAATCCTACCATGGTATACCTTTGACCAACCCCTTGAAACATGGAAGGCTTATTTCTTTTTTTGGCCTGACTCTGACCTCTCTCTCTCTCTCTCTCTCTCTCTCTCTCTCTCTCTCTTGCAAATAGAAAAGGAAGGAAAAAACGAAAAAATAGAAATATTCCCCTAAAAAGTTCGCTTCGGGAAGAAGTTGTGATTTTTTTTTTTTTTTTCATCAACGAGTTTGCTATTTGTTAAAAGTTTCTTTTCTTTTTTTCTATTTGTTTCCACTTAGTTTATGTTATTTTATTTTATTTTTATTTTTTTTATACAATAATAATTATCATCGGGATCTCGAAAAGTGGCGTATATTAAATATAGTGAACCTTGTTCCTCTCTCTATCTCTCTCTCTCTCTCTCTCTCTCTCTCTCTCTCTTTCTCTCTCTCTTTTCTTCCGTTAATATACTTCAAGTCAAGGAGTTTCTGAAATATAAGAAAGTGACCTTACTTAAAGGAAACTTTTAATAAGAAATTAGCTGACGTGAACGTGAAGACGGAAGGATTCGTCACGAAATCGGCTTTAAAGACTCGTTCTTGTAGAAATGTCATAAAGGCTATGGACGAAGAATCTCCAATCTATCAAATTTATGACCAACGTTTCGACATTCTCCTTTCGCAAAGGCTTAAGAATACTTGCCAAGGCTACACAACTGCGTTTTACGATTTAACCCTAATTAAAGAGGTAAGCTGTTTCGAACTTAACCGACCATCGGTCGTCTTTCTTCTTAGTTTCGTGCAAGCAATAGTTTGCAAACATCAACAGTGTCAAATTTCTCAAAATGGTTGCTTTTGAGAACTAACTGCTCTCTTACTCTCTCTCTCATTCTCTATCTCTCTCTCTCTCTCTCTCTTTTTTCTTTCTTTCTTGTTCTTTCGTTTCCTTACAAATATTCCTGTTTCATGTTATACGAAAATGGTCATATTTCTTATAATATAGATATTTACATTCTTATTTCTATTTGTCGAAAATGTATCGAGTTTAAATAAACATACATATATAATATATTTTTGAAGATATTCCAAATAACATTCAATAGATGTTAACATGTACATATACATACATTATATGTACATGTTATTACATATTTATATATTATTACATAATTATATATATATATATATACATATGTGTATGTATGTGTGTGTGTGTGTGTGTGTCATTAGATAATTTTCAAATTGATCTTAGTTTAAAAAATCTTTACAAGAAAAAAAAAAACAAAGAAAAGAAACAGACAAACAAAAAAAAGAAAGAATTGAATTCATCATTCATTCTGTGTTACATACATTTCATTAATATATTATAATAGTATTATTATCGTCTTTCAAGTTTTCTTTTTATGCGTTTGGAGAACATCTTTTGTTAGTACCTCAATTATTCGTAATAATTATTTCTTTGAACAAGCAAAGTACTGTGGCCTATGGCACCCCGTTCATTCTCTAATCTAGGTATAACCATTAACCCAAATTACAACCCTTTGACCAAAATCCCTTCGAGAAAGGGTAACGATTATTGAGACTACTATAAATCCTTTCCACGAAGAAATGGATTGTCAGGTCAGCCAAGTGGCCTCGAAATGACCCCTTTTCCTCAATCCTTGTGACACGAATTCACAACAACGCTTGGAATTTAATCGATCTTACGTTCGATTATATAGGATCCCTTTCGTTTCCATTGGTCACATACCTAACAAAATTCTTTCTGTCAGGGATAATCAATGGCTTATCTCGTAAGATAAATTTTCCTTTATAAATTCCTGTAATATTTCTCTCTCTCTCTCTCTCTCTCTCTCTCTCTCTATACATATACAAAAGAGAAGGAAAAAATCATAAAATTATTCTCACGTGATCAGTATTTTCTTTTTTTTCCAATTAAAATTTTTTCAATTTACATTTGAAATTGACTTATGGGTTCAATAAAACGTGACTAATTTTTACAACGAACGTTGGGAGAATTGAAAGAAAAAATAAAAAAAAAAAAAAAAAAGAAAAAAAAGGAAAAGAAGAAGAAAAAACGATAGGAAGAAAAAGATAGTTACATTTTTCGAAATAACGAAACGACTCTTTTTTTTCCTTACGTCAAAAAGATCCAAACCTTTCGACTCTGTTAGAAATCCTTTTTTTTTTTTTTTAAAGCCATTTCGATGGGATTAAAATTTTTTGCACATCCGTCGCAAACGAAATATCGATGGAAGCCACTTTTTTTTATTTCAATCCTTTTTTGCTTCCACGCGCGTCTCTCGATAGGCATTTATTGGCCCATGGTTGCCACCCCGATGTTCGAGCTTTTTGCAAGGCACGACGAAAAAACTCGACGACACGTTTACGAGCGGTCTGCCTGTTCGTCGAAAGGTGATTTTTTTTCTCCACATTTTTCTTTTTCTTTTTTTTTTCTTTTTTTTCTTTTTTTTTTTTTTTTTTTTTGAAAGGATTTATTTTTCAGTACGAAAGCATGCTCCGATGCAATGTTGAAAAAAATACGAGCTTGTCTCGTTACGTGGTACATTGACTAACTAAAACTTGCCAACTAAACGATGAGAAATAATTTTATATGTTTGTATCTTCTGACATTTGGTCCGTTCATTATTTTGTATATTTTTTGTTTCTTTTATCTTTTTTTTTTTTTTTTTTAATATTTTTTCTTTTTTTTTCTTCTTCTTTTTTCTTAACAACTTACAATGATATTGAACGAAGCAAACGTATTTTGCGTAATCATTTTGAAGTAACGTAACGCATTAAATTGTAATCCTATACTGGGTTTAAGAAATAAAAAGAGAAAAAAAAAGAAGAAATAAATTTCCAAGGCCAAAGCAGTCGCGTGCTCGATTAGAGTCTAGAAGCACCACTCTAAATTACGAAATACCATTCTACAATCTTGTTCTCTCTCTTTCTCTCTCTCTCTTTCTCTTTCCCTGTCTTGCAAGAACCGTTTGAAATTTGGCTCGTCGGAAATTGCACGTGCCATTCAGATTTTATCGGCTGATTCGACCCCCTTCCGATTGGTTGCCTCGAGCGAGTCATGAATTTCGCACGCACCACCAGCCGTCGTATTCGTTCGCTTCGACAAACGAACGCGAACGTAGTCCGTCTTCTACTTGTTCTCTACTTCTCATCTGACCTGACTGACAGCCTAACAATTTGCCGCCATTATTGGTTAAGCAAATAATGCCGAAAGCGGTGACTCACGATTCGTATACATCGACTCTTAGCTTGTTTTATTGGAAACCATTCTTCTTACTCCCCTATTCTACGTAAATAACTTTCCAAACATATTTTTCCTTTCTAAACATAAATCGGACAAAAGTAATTATTTTCATATATATGAGCTAGTTCAGAATTTTTTCTTCTTCTCTTCCTAATTCTACCATAATAACGTAACGAGTGGAACAATGAACAGTTTTAACAAAACGTAGACTAACACCGACTTATCTTCTCGTACTTATCTCCTGTTATTAGGTCTCACGAAATGATATATTCAAATGGCAAATATTTGTGTAGTCGTACAAAAATAAAATAAAATAAAATCATCGTAAAGAAAACTCATTTGACATTTTGCGAGGAATGATCACGAAAAGAAATTTTTCATTTTTAAATTCCTTAAATCCAACGAATCTCCGTAGTAGAATAGTAGAGACTAGAATAAGTTTCATCGAATGAAAGATCAATTATCTAGATACACACATATATACACATATATACCATGCACGTAAACACATATAAATACATATATGTCTCATGTAAGACAATGTCGCAGCTTGCTTCTTCTTCAACGTTCTTTACCAATTTAGCCCGAGGAAGAACTTGGTTGTAACGAGAACGCATTACGTCTGCAATTATGGTGTTTCTCCTTCGAACAAGATGACGAGCAGGAATATGATAACAGAGGGTTGTGTAAATCGCGGAAGAGAAATAAAGAGAACATATATGATGCTTGCGTATTCTTCAACGAAATCAGATTATTGCTCGGTACCTACCGAAATCTTTCATTTTTCGATGTACCATGTAATAAAGGGTAGAAAGAGAGAAGAAAGAAGGAATGAAAGAAGCAAACTCTCTGGACGATCTGATATTTCAGGAAGGGAATATTAATGTCCGCGTGGACCTCAGGCAAAGGCAAAGCCAGGTTCGCGAGATTCTACAACGCCCTGTGCCGCCCTTTGTATGCCCACCAGCCGCGACCTACGTAATACCCCGGCACTCCATAAAGCTAATGAGTCACGGGAAGTTCCATGGGTTCTCTCGACTGGCAACAGGTGTTGGTGCTCATTTTCAGAAGCCTATAACTCGCTTGAACTATTCCTTTTCTGTTTGCCAATTTGCTCGCTAGACGTCGTACGAAACTTGACCTATTCTACGCTTACATAATGGTTAATGAAATTGACCGATAAGGATGGAAAATTATAATATCTCATAATATGTTAAGTTTTTAATTATATTGTCTCTTTTTTCTTTTTTTTTTTTCTTTCTTTCCTCACGTGATTTTCTTATTCTTGTAAACAAAAAAAAAGAAATTATGGAATAACCCGAAACTGAAATATCATCGGACGAAATTCAAGGAACAACTTTTGGCAAGGAATCGTATTTTAATGATTTGCATTGTCCGTGAAACGAAACGATTTGTAATTCTAAGAAGAGTAAAAAAGGTAAAAAAAAAGAGAAAGAAGAAAAGGAACATATGTATAAAGGTGAAAGGTCGGGATTAGCGTTGCTAACATGAGACCTGTGGAATAAAGTATCACGATGCTTATCCAAGGAACGTCTAGACGAGCTCATGAGTCATAGAAGTATGCGCGTGAAGGCTGTCGAGTGTTCGCTGCAAAGGATTTTAGATAAGAACGAGAGGTGATCGTTTAATTTCCAACATACTGAAATCGAGATTACTGACTATAACGCGATTCTACGTGTTATAATTTCTACGCGTATAAATAATGATAAAATGAAACAGCAAGCCAATGAGAATGTTTTCTCTGAACTCGAATATATAGAAATCTCATATCGAAACACGTCATCAACTTGACAAATGCAAAAGATATTTCATAGTTACATGACACTTTTGCAGGGATATAGTTGATGATAACGGGAAGATGTTGCTTCCTGGTCCAGCGAAAAAACCTACAGCATCTTCCGAGAGATGGAAGCACGATCTCTATGATCCTTCGTTTATACTACTCTTCCTTCCTGACCCTGATCTAACTGAACGGATAGATATTCGATATGATTAAAATTGACATAAATGTGTATATATATATATATATATATATATATATATATATATACCTAACGTTGTTGTTATATATCTATTGCAACAATCGATATAATTTTGTAATACGAAATAAACGATATAAAATTTATTGCAATGACATTACAAAGTACGATAAAAATCATATACAAAAACAATCTACTTCTCAGATAAATTTATTATTTGTTAAAATTAAACGTTAACACATCGAAGATCATCTTGTATAGATGTCTTGCACCATCGTTATCAGAGCAACATTTTTCAAGATAACAAGAATAACTTCAACATAAAAGAATACTACTCGATTACACTCGAGTCAATATATATTATTTGTCATTAAAAAAAAAAGAAAAAAGAGAGGAAAAAAAAGGGGAAAAAAAGGAAAGAGCCTTGTAATAAGAATGGTTAAAAAATCATTTTGGATTGTGCATCGTCGATTATATACGAGATAAAATAATAAAAAAAAAAAAAAAAAAACAAAAAAAAGGGAAGAAAAAAAGAAGAAGAAGACAAGAAGAATATTGAAACGAGTGGATTCTTCCCCCTTCCAAACGAAAGCAAGAAAGAGAACTCGTTTCCTTGTGACCGTTCCTCGCACGCGGCCCACGCGCCACACGATGCGGCCGCACCGCTCGAACGTTTCGAGCGGAATGACGATCTCACCCCCACCACCCACGCATACGACGCGCGCGGCACGCTCGTCCTCGAATAGCATTTAATGGTGGGGGTAAGCGTGCGCCAATGAACTCGCGTCCGTCGTACGCCGCATCGAATCTCGTATACGCGATTGGTCCTTCCAATTTTCTATCTCTCTCTTTTTCTCTCCCCCTCTCTCTCTCTCTCTCTCTCTCATTCTTTCTCTCTCTTTTACGCATTAAAAGCGTCGTGCGTCCTATCGTTCTATCTCTCTCATTCTTACTACCTGGCACCCTTCCGTATCCCTTCCAAGCGTTAATCCTTCTCTTCCTGCGCCCTTTTCTCTCCCCACTCAAACCTTTCCATCCCCCCACTCTCCTCGCCACGCTTCTCTCTACCTTTCAATTATTTCCTTTTTTCTCTCCACCACCACCGCCACCCTCTCCTCTCCCCTCCCCGCCCCTTTCGGATCATCCAAGACATGCCTAGTCGCACCTATCTACGAATGTATGTATTTACTTCTACGAACTACCCCTCTTTTCTTTTCTCCTCTTTTTCTTTTTCCTTCTTTCTTTTTCTTTGTTTTTCTTTCTTTTCACTTCGATCTACCACTTTTGCAAAAACCCTTATTGTCGTATTCATATATACGCGTATACTCACGACACACGTTTAAAGGTTATCGATGCAACATTTATCTTGATTTTTTCCCTTTAAAATCATTAATGTTTTTTGTTTTCCTTTCGTTTGTTTTCCTTTTCCTTTCTTTTTTCTTGTTATTTTTTTTTTTTCGTTTAACCCTGATGTCAAATTGATTATTATTTCTTACTGTATACAGACATTTGATAATGGTTCTTAAGAAGTATTATATATAAGCGTTTATAATGATAGCGCTGATCTTTGAATTGGTATTTTCGAAAAATGACTGACGTCAAGATATCAATAAAGTTGTAAAAAGAAACGAATATTTTCCCGGTTAAGAGATCGGCTCTCCCGTAGACATTGAATGTCACGTATGCTTTTCGTAAGACTGAAATGAAATTGCGATAATGATAATGGCATTATAAACTTCCACCGAGAGACAGAGAGAGAGAGAGAGAGAGAGAGAGAAAGGGATACAATGTATTTGTATCTTGTAAAAAATTTTGTGACGAAGGAATAAATGACGTGTAATACTCAAAGCATTTTGTTACCATAAATAAATTTCATACTTCCCCTCTAATTATTTCGCGGAGATGATTTTGCCGTCATTCGTTTTAATTGTAAGCAACGCTGCAAAAGTCCCAAGAAAAAATTGAATATACGTCTGGAGTTCACACATGTATGTATGTACGTGGTACATATTCGTGAGATAAACGATATGACGCGCGTTAATCAGTCGCAAAGATAAAAAGCAATTCGATTGGTGAGAAAGAGATAGTGAAAGAGAAAGAGACAGGGAGAGAGAGAGAGAGAGAGAGAGAAGTAGCCGCAGGCACGTGCCAGAGTGCGCGCGCGCGCGCGCGCGTGCGTCAGTTCAAGCGGTGGCACTCGGCTATTTTCGAAGAACGTGATATAAGACCCGATGACGTTGTTGGTAGACGCCGACGTACATATGCGGCTGACGTTCGAGCGTATGCGTGGTCGCTCGCTTTGAAATTACTATTGCCACTTCGATCGATCGGATACATCTAATACATGTACATATATATATATATATATACATATACATAAATACATATGCGCAAATGATCAAGCCATCCGGTTTTAATGACCTTTCGATGCATAGTTAGATATATAGCCAGTTACGTAAAACGAAGGTTGCAACTATTGTTCTTTTCCTAAGATCCAAAAAACTTAATCGATATTTATTTATTTATTTATTCTCTTTATATATATATATATATATATATATATATATATATATATATATACATATATATAAAAAGAAGATACATTTTGTTATCCGATCACATTGTGAGATTTTCCAATTAATATTCCCTTTTTCATATTCGTCGTGTCTTTCAAACATTAGATTGGGATAATATACACCTAATGACGAATTTTTAATAACGATAACTTTACTGAGTACATTATATAATTTATTTCAATATAAAATATCGAAAGGCAACTTAACGTTTCGCTTAGAATTTTCTATACTACGGGGGTTTTCAAAGTTTTTCCCTCAAGACCACGAGAGATGATCTTACAGTTTTCTCGAACAAAACGAGTATTCCACGAAGGTACAAAAACACCACCTCGCCTTGGTACCTGTCAAACAAAAAAAAAAAAAAAAAAAAAAAGAAAAAGAAAAAAGGAAAAAAGAAGAAGGAAAGAAAAAGAAAAGGAAAAGCGAAGGAAAAAGAAACAAAACGAGAAAGAAGGAAAATGGCGAGACAAGAAAATTACAAAGAACATAGTTCACGATAAGAGTTTTTAATCTACGACGAAGATTCCCCTCTTTCCTTCTCTCTCTCTCTCTCTCTCTCTCTCTCTCTCTCTCTCTCTCTCTCTATCTACTTCGATAAAAAGACGTCCGTTCGAAGATCAGAGGGGCGCGTGCGCGCGCGCGCACTATCCCCACTTGAAAAATTTCGCTGGAAAGGCTCTCGCCGGACTCGTGAAGGGGCCCGCCGGGGGTCCGTAGACCGCGACCGTCACGTCGCCGCGAAGAGAAGAGAAGAGAAGAAAAGAAGGAGTGTAGAGAAGAGGGAATGGGGAGAGTGGGGAACAGCCTCAAAGGCGACCGTCCGACCGACGGAATTTCAGGAGGGGCAGGGGTATGGCTAAAGCGGGGATGCGGGGAGGGAAAGGGTCCAGGTTAAACCGTCACGCGCAATCCCCACTACTTTGAGTTCTACCCCTACTACCCGCACTCGACGGGAACGAGCGCTACGTCGGCCGGCACGCTCCAACGTTGAACACGACAGAAGACTCTCGTTCTTCCTCGAGTAGTAGTCAGTCGAGCTCTGACAATCGCTTCGAGCAGTCAGAGACTACTACTATTAGTACTACTGTGCTTTAGACCGCCACGAGAAATAGAAGTTTCAACCGAAATACAGAGAGATAGATAGATAGAGATAAAGACATAGTGGACAAGAAGACGATCTTCCCTTTTTTCAACTTTGTTTGTTAAAAGGGAGAGACGAAGAGACGGAGAGCGAGAGAGAGAGAGAGAGAGAGAGAGAGAGAGGAGAGAGAGAGAGAGAGAGAGGAACAGTCCAAGTAGCAAACTCTATTTCTATCTTCAACATTCGTGATCACAGTGTTAGAAGAGACATCATCATCTTTACGTTTTGAATTCACTTGGATTAAAAAACAGTGCAGTGTGCTTACTCCGATTCTTCGAATCGAGCCTATTTTCCTTCATTTTCAACACTCCATTGAAATTCTGTGATAAGTCGAAATGGTGACCGGAGTGGGTGCTACGATGCCGACCGGCGGCGTCACCGTGGGCGCCACGCCGCCCACGCAACACGTACCTCAGGAAGCCGGACAACCACCCGCGCAAACTGCCACGACTACGACCACTACGAGAAGATCCGGAGAAAATCGACGGGTCAGTGTTCCCTTTTTGTCTTGGGGGGGAAAGAAAAAAAAAAAAAAGAAAAAAGAAAGAAATAAAATAAATATCTATCGCGTCGAGCGAAATTTATTTTCCGCCTAAGTGCAACTTAAACGAATTTGATTATATCAGATTTCTTTTTTTTTATTTTGATCTTGCAAAAATGTTCATACTCGTTGAAAATTTTCTTCCGTTCTATTTTTCCTCGAATCATCCATGGAAAACTTACAAAGCGAAAAGATAATCTTTCCCATCTCTCTTGAACCCGCACCTCCGTATACCGAATACCCTGTCTGACCTGCTGTTTCATTTCTGTTACAGAGCAATAAACCGATTATGGAGAAAAGACGCCGTGCCCGCATCAATAACTGTTTAAACGACCTGAAGACCCTTATTCTCGATGCCATGAAAAAAGACGTGAGTATTTGTACTATCCCATTGCTCCTGATTCATTAAAATTATCAACATATTGAATCAGAAAATTCGGAAGTTATCGTTTAATTTTCTTATCCTTTTTCTTTTTTCCTCATCTTTTTTAAAATCTTTGGAATAAAAAAAAGAAAAAATGAAAAAAAGAAAATGCGATTCGATTTGAACTGACCGAACCGTCGGCTAACCGTTCTCTGTTCTTTTTCTTTTTTACAGCCAGCAAGACATTCAAAACTAGAAAAGGCGGACATCCTTGAGATGACGGTGAAACATCTGGAGACGTTACAACGTCAACAGGTAGCCTTAGCCGCAGCGACGGATCCGAACGTTTTGAACAAATTCCGTGCAGGCTTTACGGAGTGTGCCGGCGAAGTTGGCAGGTTTCCCGGATTGGACGCATCGGTAAAGAGACGTCTGATGGCCCACTTGGCCTCATGCCTAGGACCAGTGGAAACGAGTAACAATCCTGGTCAAACGACGACGACAACGACGACGACGAGTACAACGACGACGGCTAATCAACAGCCGGTTCAACCAGCACCACCGACCACTCAACTGCAAGTGCATATTCTACCGCAAGTAGATACAACGCCGAGAATTCAGGTGCAACAATCAAATGGGATTTTCTTTACGAATGCAAATGGCACGGGTTTGCAATTGGTTCCAACGAGGTTACCGAACGGTGATATCGCGTTGGTTTTACCTGCCGGTGCTAAGGCAACACCAGTGACATCCCCATCATCCTCGCCAGCACCTAGTTCACCTTTACCTACTCTCATACCGATCCCACAAAGAACGGCCAGTACTGCATCAGCTTCCTCGTCGTCCTCTTCCTCCGTCGGCTCAACCTCCACCTCAGCAGCAAGCCCAGTTGCTTTCGAAGCACCCCCAGCAGCTTTCCGTGAACAGCAACCACCTACCAACGTCTATGTAACCGGCAATAGTCACCGGGACGTTGCTACCTCTCCCGCTAATGGTTATACCAGCGATCCCGAATTCGATCCTCGTGTTTATAGTCCACCTTTGCAAAAACCACTTGCCCTCGTAATGAGAAAAAGCGTCATGCCCGAGCTCGAAGACAAACCATGGAGGCCGTGGTAAAGTGCCGATCAGTGAGACGAACTTTTGTGCTATTTCGTTTGATTTTTTTTTCTCGATGAACGGACATGTTCCTTGCGCTTGCGACTGCGCTTGCGCACGCTTATCTTTCTTTTCTTATTCCCCGTACGTGAGTTCATGTTGATCAATCGTACGTGGACATTGAGTTGAATGTCGATGAATTTTGCGCGAGTGCGTGTGATAAACTGTCGAACAAACAAGGCGGTGCCTTATCTAGTGCCTTACGAATAATACACGTACCACGTTCATGTGTCCTATCGAATTCGTTGATACGAATCGATAGGCGCGAAAAAAAATGATTAATTTCCATTTCGCGATGAGTTTAGAAAATTCTTAAGTTTTTTCTATTTTTTATTTTTTTTTTTTACTTTTTTTTCTTTATTTTTTTTTTCTTTTTTTTTTTGTTTTTTGTTTCCTTTCGTGTACATACCTTTTAGAATTAGATTTGTATTTTTAAGTGCCTTACACAGCAAGATCACCGATGTCTTCCATTCTGTTTAATTACGTTTTCTATTATATTTTTCTCGTCTACATATTTTTCTTCTACTTATTTCCCATCTCCTTTTTTTCCTCTATCTTCTTCTTCTTCTTCTTTTTCTTCTTTTTTTCTTTTATTAAATTTTATATATATATATATATATATATATATATATATATAGCGCTATTGGCACCCAATCGACAAGATACGATGCCAATCGACACAACCACGACTCTGTAGATTTACTATGTGAAAACTAAAAATGATCGTGAGAATATGTAGTATACGATCGAGCCGGATAAAGAATTGCGATTGTATGTGTGCGTGTGTACGATCCTATTTATATTTATATTTAAGTGCAAAGATGTTGAATTTATAATTATCTTCTATTTGTCAAAATAGAAAAAAAAAAAGCTGACGCTTATTATTGCAAGAGTATCAAAATAAATGTTGATCTCTTTCGTAAACATTACGATTGTCTTGTTTCTCGATATTAATCCTTAAATAAATCTCAATATCCTTCACGACAAATTCCATGGAGTCCTATTTCCTGGAGTAAGTAAAAAAAAAAAAATCAAATATTACTTGATCAAATAATTTTTTATCATTTAATTATCGAAATATTCGATCGATCATACATATATATATAGACGATAATGTTAAAATCTGATAACGATATTATCGATTCTGAACGAGAGAAGACTCGACGAATGTCTTGCGTCCTACTCGTTGCACGTCGAGATCAAACTGACCAAGACTGAAGAAACTTTTTCTACCAAAGCACTGCTGCCACCTTACGGCAGATTCTGATATTTCTGCAAGATCTGAAAGCCGTATTGGGTTTTAACAGGAGTCCCAAAATCTCTTCCCCCTTCCCATCTTTCTCTTTCTCTCTCTCTCTCTCTCTCTCAACATGGTGCGTTGGATCCAAGGGCCAGTATGTTTAGAACCTGCTGCCTTCTGGTGGAGCTTCTTCGAACACTTTGAGGCCCTTCATTGGGCCGGTCATTCCCTTGAAGGGAACGAATTCTTAACTCTTATGATAAAAATGTGCGTTCGAAGATATTAAATATAAAAATAAAAATAACAATTATTTTAGATCATAGAAAAATTGTTATTTCATGAAGTTAAAGAAAAGATAATGATAATGTTTAACCGATGACTATAAAACTCCTTGATCGTATCTTTCCAGAACACATTTCTAAGACCAATCACGTATGGCAATTATTATCGGCGTGTTAAACCTTTACCATACAAACAGCCATTAGTAATTTTCCATTAAAACGTCAACGTTGCTTGACTCAGATAAGACTTTCCACAAGCGGCTTAACAAAATATTAGTTATAGTAATCTCTCTTTTTCTCTCTCTCTCTCTCTCTCTCTCTCTCTTTCTCTTTCTCTCTCGATATTTTCCAATTCATTTTCCAGGTAAGGCAATGAAACATTTAGTTCTTCGAAAGTGTTAGGAATAGAAATAAGGAAAAAAAGAACAAAAAAAAAAAAGAAAAAAGAACAAAAAAAAACTTTTGAGTCACGTTCATGCAAAGAAGAAGCCGATATACATAAATGCTTATGATAATGATTTCGAGCAGATGGCGAATAGCGAATCTCAAAGTGGTAAACTCCATAATCGACCATTTCAACGTAGTCTTTGCAAAAATCGACGAGACTCTCATTACCATAACGTTCTACTCATTCTCCAACTGTCTCTCTCTCTCTCCCTACTCATTCTCTCATTCTCTTATAAGCAATAGTAACTCATCTTGATTCTATCTCCGTCGAGCTCTCAGCAATTTGTGACCTGGACGAAGACGAGACTACCGTGCCAGGCGCAAAACATACGAATGACAAATTGCATGGCACCTTCCGTTTCTTCGACGAAGTTCTCATCATCTATCGTCGTCAACGATCGTAGCTACTCCTCCCACGTTTGCCAAGGCAAACGAGGGTCAAGGATGAAATATGCGAGTTCTGATAACTACGAGAAATTCCTTCTTTCGTCGGGTGAAATAAATATAAAAAAGAAAAAAGCAAAAGAAAAAAAAAGAAATAAAAAGAGAGAGAGAGAGAGAGAGAGAGAGAGAGAGGAAAAAGTACTCGCAAATATATACAGGCGGCTTATTTAATGTTCTAAGTCGTTTGTTAACTCCATAATACGCAATTTTACTTGAGAGGAAAAGAAAAGAAGAAAAAACTGTTATCACCAGTATTGATATAAAATGAAAAAAAAAAAAAAAAGAAGAAGAAAGAAAGAAAGAGAAAAAGAGAAAGTAAATAAATAAATAAATCGTCCTATCACGTGATATTAATTTTCTAATCACTTCCATTTAAGAGCTCAAGAAACGATGGAAACAAACACGTACGATGAACCTAATCTCCGACTGATTTCAAGACTGTTTGCTGTGTTAACCCTCGAAGGTAGAGAAAAAGGTAGAAGTAAACAAGGAATCAGTAGATCACGCGTTTACCGCCGGCAAGCCATGCGCGTCTCATTCTTGCGAGTAAACGAGGAGAAGTTAGAAGCATGTTTATCTGACCACTCGCTCGGTTATCGTGCGTTACGTAAAGTCTCCGACAAACAGGTCTCGCGACGGAATGAGAGAAAAAGATGGAAGGAAGGAGATAGCGATGTCTGACAAGACCGACTTCTCTCTTTCTCTCTCACTCTTTCTCACTCTCTATCTATCTTTTTTTTATATGTGTTACCCTCTCACGTACTGCGTTTAACCATTTCCTTAATGTATTTCGAACGCGTCGTCATTGGTTCTTTGCATAGCACACGGATCCAACCGCAATTACGTTCGTTCGTACATTCATGCGTTCGTTCGTTCATTCGTTCGTTCGTTCGTTCGTTCGTTCATTCTCCATTATGAATATTTTTCACTCGTATGACTGAACCCTAAAATAACCAAATCCAAGATTATTATCATTATTAACTAAAAATAATTATATATAAAAATATTCTAATACTATATAATAAATAATATGATATATTCCAATATATCATATTTGTGACTAATTCAAGCGATCGATTCAATTATCATCAAACATTTACTGATAAATATTAAAATTAAAAACAATAGTATAAGTATCTTTGTCTGCTTTAACTATAACTCGAAATATCAAAATGTTCTTTTTAATGCTTTTAATTTATGCGACTATTAACATATATTAATTGAATTTCAATTAGATGGGTTTTTCCTTTTAAATTCGGAAATGTCATTTCCTATATTTCATACATATATATGTGTGTAAAAAAAAAAAAAAAAAAAAAAAAAGAGAAAGGAAAGTATAGATATTCATTTGAACGACTTAGATAATACGTTTACTATAGAAGATAATGTAGAATTCTATTACAATGTTGGATAATTCCCACCTGTTTACTAGTAATATTGGTCACAACGTATGTTGACCGTATATATTGGTATAGTCCGCTAAACGACCAGCCGGAGACGCATCACGCGGCATGAAATTATCATTGCTATAATCGGGCAAACGCAAAGGTCAATTACCGATAGACAGAGACGGAAAGTTTCACGATCGCGAATAAGTGTCCGCGTGCTTTGCTCGATAACGTGGATAATGAAACGATAGGGAATTTGTAATACTATCACATATGTATATATGTATATATATACATCTACATACATACATATATATATAATACCTATATATATATATATATATATATATATATATATATATATATAAATTTACATGATCTTTTGCACTGAAAAATCAAGATATTCTGTTTAAATGTTTTTCAGACCGGCGATGACTGATTATTTTTATATATTTAATTACACCATCAGTTGGTATTATTTAATTACGCTCAGTGTTATAGGAAGGAAACAATGTAATTCTTTTTTTTTCCACCTCTTTCCTCTAAATTCCAATTAAAATCAAAGGAAAAATTATCCATTAGTAACCTAAATGGATGATATCCATTAATTTCTATTTAATCTCAAATTATTTATCATATATCATATCACATAATTAATATAAATAAATAGAAATTAATAATTCAGATCGTTAGATAATTAATATTTAGTATCATAATTAACGGAGTAATTTATTAATTAGTATATATCTATATATATATATATATGAATATATCTCGATAGATCTTATCGTTTTATTAAAACAACGAAATGTAAATTTTCTTCATCACTTTTAAGAATCTTTTATCTCTAAAATAAAAAGTCATACGAAAGAGAGAAACAGAGAGAGACAGAGAGAGAGAGAGAGAGAAAGATAGGAAGAGAGAGAGATAGAGAGATAGATAGAGAGAGAGAGAGAGAGTAAGAGAAAGAGAAAGAGACAGGAAGAATGACGGACGTTCTCTTACACGCGAGAAAGCGCGTTTAGTAGTAGCAAGCTACTTCGACTTGGCATACGGTCGCGGTCGCGTGGTTTCAAGGACAAGGCAAGGTTGACACGCGCCGTCGCGCTCGTGAACGGCACAAGTGTGGGGGGTCTCACGCGATCCCTCTCTTTCTCTCTTCCTCTCTTTTCTATTATTCGTATGGCTTGTGCTCGACGTCTCGTGACGATGTTAACTTGGACCGAACCGAGTCTGAACATCTTTTACTTCATCCTAAAAAAAATCTTGAAATAATAATAATAATAATAACAATAATAATAACAATATTAATAATAATAATAATAATAATAATAATAATAATAATAATAATAATAATAATAATAATAATAATAATAATAATAATAAGGTCATATAAAAATTGATCTATCGAGTGAATGTACCCTATCAATCTTTTTTATCAAAAGACAAAGAATACTAACACACAAAGAAAAATATCTACATGTTCTTTCTCTCTAGACTTTTAAATTCTTCGATAAAAAAAAAAGAAAAAAAAGAAAAAGAAAAAGAAAAAAAGAAAAAAATACCAGGAAAAAGAAAAAAGAAAAAATCCGTTTCAAAGAATTAGATCATATCATTCAGCCTAGATACTCACAGCTCGATTAAAGTTCAATAGCTTGGATTGTATCACCAAAGAAGAATCCATATGTAATCGATTGAAATGATTGAGACCAGTACTCTCTCTTTTTCTCTTTCTCTCTCTCTCTTTCTCTCTCTCTCTCTCTCTCTCTTTCTTTTTTTTGAATACTTATCGATGTACTTTTGCTGAGTACTACTTTTACAATGTCTCGACGATATTACGTGATACGAAGGAACGTTCGAAGGTATTCAATGCCAGACGCTGAGTAATCGAATCGAATCTGATGAAGCGAATACCATGGTGGTCTCATTTCTTTAAAGAGATGCAACGTTTCTCTTGTAATCGACTACCAAAATATATTTTTGTCGATCAAATACGATTTTCCAATCTCTCTCTATCTCTCTCTCTCTCTCTCTCTTAAGAATAAAAAAAAAGAAAAAAAAAAAAAAAGAAAAAAATAAAGGAGAAGCAAAAAGAAAAGGAAAAAAAGAAAAGGAACGAGATCGAATCGACTTATCGATCTTCGAATTTATGTATGTCTCCGAGGGAACGGACTTTGAACTTTCGAGGTAGATACGAATACCTACGATCGAGAATTTATTCCGAACGTTCCTTTCGTTATTGTCTGTTTGTACGCCGTCGGCAGAACGATTCTCGTTGGATTCAGATGGGGAGGAAAGGTACGACAGTTTCTTGCGTTTCTGCCGTTGCAGTTTGCCGTTTGAATTCACCGAGTGATTGACGTATGTACGTACGTACGACGTATGCTCAGAGAAGACCAACCTCTTCTCCTTGATCCGAGTCGACTGATACTCATTCTTCCTTTCCTTTGATGCTTATCTCTTTCCCTCTTTCCCTCTTACTCCCTCTCCATCTCTCTCTCTCTCTCTCTCTCTCTCTCTTCTTTCGTCTTTATATTCGTTTTAGATTATCTTTGGAAGATCTTTGTCTTCTTTTTTTTGTTCTTTTTTCATTTTTCGTTTGCCTTTTTTCTTTTCGTTTTTCTTGTTCTTTTTTTTTCATTCAGCAGGTACTATTACACCTAACGTTTAACGATTTTGAACGTTAGAAAATAAAAAAAAAAAAAATATATATATATATATTTCCAACTCCTAGAAAAATAGGATAATTTTTATTTCATTTAACTTTAATTCCACTTTCATCTTCATGATCGATAAAGATGCACGTTAAATTGGTCGTTTGCACGCTTTAAAAGGAAATCGATCGATCGAACTGAACGACTCCCAACTGTCTCGTGGAAATGAAGAATTTCATTAGCTCGGCGCGTGTACGTGTCCCGCTGTGCGAAGAGATCTTAATTAACTACCGGGGATACGTTTTTACGAGTACAAAGCTATGATCGAATTCGAACCTTGGCTGAAGGGATTTACCACGCGAGAGAGAGAGAGAGAGAGAGAGAGAGAGAGAGAGAGAGAGAGAGAGAGAAAGAAAGTGAAAAGAGGGGATTAATACTTATTGGACCAGGTGCAAATTGCCATTAGTGGTTAGCCTTTACGATCCGTTAACTATACTTTAAGGGTTTTTCGATTTCTTCTCATATCGGCTACTCATATTGAGTTAACACGACGAATGATTTATCGAGATACACAAAACTATTTGCTGATTAATAAAACAGTATTCAGCTAATAGTACACAGATTCGTTGTTGATGTTTCATAAATGGATATAATTTGTTTTCTTTTTTTTTTTTCTAATAAAAAAAATCATAATAAATCTCTTCAATGTGTAATCACACGTACAAAAGATCTTCGTGTATTCGATTATTATAAAAAAACAAAAACAAAAAAAAAGCCCAAAAACGAACAAAACAAAACCAAAGAAAAAAAAAAAAGAAACAGTAAAATGAAATGACAATTGTTAATAACGATTCATAAAAAAGAATATTACACAAGACTCTTTTTACGAACAATGCTAACTCGTTTCGTTAAAAAAAAAAAAAAAAAAAAAAGAAAAAAGAAAAAAGAAAAAAAGAAAAAGGAAGGAAAAAAAAAACAGAAGAAAAGAAATCCCGCAGTAGATATCATTAGGATATCGTATAAACGATCGACGATCGATCAAATAGATAATGAGTTTTAGATACTAGTACATTCAAACGTGAAACCACGGAAAGCCGATTCTAGCATGTAGTTTTAAATTTAAGAAACTAGTAAAGCGCACGTGTCTCCGTTTTCTAACTTAGCCCGGCACGTACGTTAAGGTACGTGTAGTACGCGTCGAGAGCAAACTACGAAATAAGAGCATCAGATATGCGACGTGGTACGGTCCGCGCCTTGGCTCGCACACTTCATAAATAACTCCGGTTTCTCGACCCACACAGGAACACAACATGTACGTATTTTCTATGTGTTGTAAATACGGGAATACATATTAAGCTTATCCAGTCTAAGGTGGTATAAATGGTAATCTTAATAATCATAAGCAAACGCCGACATGGTCGTAGTCTTTCTCTTTTTCCCTTCCCTCCCTCCCTCACTCTCTTTTCCTCTTTCTCCTTTTAATTCTCCTCCTCTTCCTTCCACCATCCTCCTTCCTTCTTTTTTCTCCTCCTCCTCCTCCTCCTTCACCACCATCGATGTAGTCTCGCACGCGCCTTCGAGAGTTATTAGACCGCATTGCCGAGCTTTTAACGCGAGCATCGACGCTCGTGGGTGCGCCGACTTGTTAAACGCTTCAATGATAATAATCTGTCTCTTTCTATACTCACGTACTATAACTAAGTATTATACTTGGAAGTGAATCGAGTCAACAAGAAGTCCGACGTATGATAGGGAATAATCGATTCCTAGATATATCTATCAAGA